>NC_142949.1:21954781-21957281 GCF_046866305.1 Octopus bimaculoides | reverse complement strand
GGACAGGTAGTCATGATGGGTATATTGGGCTTCATATATTTTTACCCCAGTGTCACTTTGATGGCATGCATTACTCAATAATAATAATAATAATAATAATAATAATAATAATAATAATAATAATAATTTCCTTATTAACCACTAAGGATTCACAAAAAAACATTGGAGACAGTACAGGACAATACAATGGAGTTACAGAAAAGGCAGGTAAAAAGTAAAAAATTACAAAAATATAAATTTTAACAAAGAACAATTCTCCCAAAAAGGGAGACTACTTAGGACTGTTCATAGAAACCCTACAAAACCACAGAAGTCCTGACCACTAGAGCAAGTGCCCTCTCCACATTGTCTACAAGTGCATGCTTAGAGTAGGCCTGTTCACTCATACCATTCATGCCACATTCACCTACATTTCAACAAAATTACTGGTGGGCAGCACTTCTCTCTCTACCCTCACTTTCCTTTTTAAGTGAAATGTGAAACAGTTGATGTGGGCTTGGTCAAAGAAGAAAATATCTGTCTTAAGCCCTTTCAATCTGGTCCACTGTACAACTACTTTTGCTAAGGCCACCAGACAAATATATACTGCCTGCCTTTCTGGGTCAAAGGAAGGAGGCGGGACAACCTTCACAGTGGATTCAGCCAAAAGCTGGATCCACCATACACATGACAGCAGGTGTTCGACATAAACCCACAAGTCAACAATATTTGGATATTGCCTGAAAGTGTGCAGAACAGTTTCGTCAGTCTGTGTATATCCTAAACGAACCTGGCTGATGGCTCTTCCATGCTTATAAAGTTTATCTCAAACCAGCAATGTTCTCAGGTAGCACTGCCAGGCCAGGGATTTCTAAAATTTATTCTTGGGCCCTGGCCCAAAAGTTCTGGAACAGACCAACCAGCTGATTCTCATTGACTCCCAGAGTCTCTCTAAGAATGTTGTCACAATTGACCACCACTAAACCTCTATAGAACACCAAAGTGAAACTTCCATGCAGTGCCTGACTGACAAAGGACTGTGAGCGCCTAACACCCTAGATGTCAGAGTCTACACTGTAGCTCAGTTAAAGTGACAAGTTGTTGAAGGGTGAGTTTGAAAAATGATGACCACACCTGCCTACCATCAAGGAACAATGGATATGTTAGCCTCAGAACATGTCTGCACATCAGTAGCCATGGTATGCCCAGTCCTCCATTCAACGGGTGTTGAAAATGTCTGGGCAGGTTTGCAGCTTTGCACCTCACTCTTCTAACAGCTAGCACCATACAATCTAATCATGCTTCCAAGATGGTGTCGTAATCACCCATTAGCACAAAAGGTTAAGATATTCCCAGAAAAACCTCCAGATATCTGAAGAGATCCAGTTGACCTGTCCCTGTTGGAACATAGACAGCAACCAGTCTGAAGGCACCTCCATTGTTACTGTTCACATCCAAGACTACCAACTTACCTTCTTGGTCCAAGAAGATGGCCTTTATCTTGAGATCCAGCCATCTCCAGAACAACACTGCAGTTCCACCACACATTCCTGGTTGACATGGAGATAAGTAAATCTTATATCCATCAAAAATGGACATGAAAATCCGGCTTCACTGATAGCCACAACATCTATTCTTAGTGACCTGAAGTCTTTGAGCAGGTGGTCTTGTTTCCAAGCCGCCCCAAGGCCACATGCATTTATACTGCCTATTCCGAGCAAGGCCATATTAAACAATAAGAAATAAGGAACAGAAGAGAGAACTATTTACAGGGATTTTGTGAGGGAGGTCGGATAGATGTTCCATCCTTCTGGTTATAAAGTCTTTTATTAATGTTTTTACTAAAATTCCCAACCTGGTCAGAGTATTTGTTTTTAATGGTGTTATGCGTGTTTTGTGTTATTTATATGATTCTTATGTGTTTTGGCATATCAGTTGTTGGTGTGATGAAGTCATTCTCTCTGATGCCTGTGTGGTTGTGTATGTGTTCCATTATTGCTTTGTCGTTTGTGTGTATTGCAGTAAAATTTGTGATGTTTTCTTGTTATTGTTGTTTTTGATTTGTAGGCATGGTAGTATTTGCTGATGTTTGTACTGTTGGCTGTGTCTGTAGTAATGGTAGTCGTGTTGGTGATGATGGTGTTGGTAATGTTGGTGTTGTTGTTGCTATGTTGTTGTTGGGAGGTTTATATCTGTTTGGGTCTGCCAGTTATTTTTTGTTGGTATGTTTTGCTTTTTTTCTTTTTTGTTCAGTATCTGTTGCCATTATAGACTTATAACAGGCAATTGGTTTCATACCAGTGTTTGAAAACCAACTCCAGCAATCATCATGTACATCAGGAAAATACTACTATTCAACAACTAAGTCAATGTTGCGATGGGAACATTTGACAGTGCTGACGACTGTGACCATATAGGCCTTTATATGCTGAATATACTTAGTAAGAAACCTTTGACAGAATTGACCCGGCAGAACTCAAAAAAAGATGATATGCTGATTGATTTTGCAATCTTGCTGATA
>NC_142949.1:21934781-21949781 GCF_046866305.1 Octopus bimaculoides | reverse complement strand
TGCTTTGATTAAAGGTTGCACCGGCAATATTGCAGCAAATTATGAATGCCCCCCAAAATTGGTTAGGGCAGAGCATAGACATCTTAATACAAGCAACACCGGCTGACCTTGAAGAAATCCCTGATCGTATGGTGATAGGCGAAGACACCATACTTAAGATACATGTCGAGGGGAGAAAGCCACGCTGCTATAAATGTGGCAAAAAGGGCCACATAAGAGCAGAGTGTGGCCCCTTGAAAAATAAAGAAGAGAACCTCCCCTCAACCACAGAAAAACAAAGCAAGAAAAAAAGAAACCAAAAAACAGAAGAAAAGTGAAAAGAAGGTTGTGACAAGTGAAGTTTCCCCTCCAACAGACGACATGGAGTTCGGCATAATGGACGAGGAATTCACGGAAGTAACTAGAAAGAGACCAAAAAGACTGTGTCACCCATACCCTCCCAACCCACTACACCCACAAAAAAATGTACCACGGCACCCAAAACACAAAAACTCCGCCCCGTTACTCATATGAACCCAGCAGAGAGGACCACACTGGTCAAATATAATTCAATATTATATTATTATGCATAACATAATAACAAACTACCGCATGTCAAAAATTCATGGCACAAGCAAGTATGCTCATATTGACTTAAAATTATATAAACAGTTAAAAGAAAGAAGAGAGGAGGGAATTTGTAAAGTTTGTGAGCTACCGAAGCTCATAGACCCATCACCTAAGACTGAGGAAGAACGTGGAAAGAAAAAAGAGGAGGGATACTCAGAGACTCTGAGATTGATCCCTCTAACAACTGACACATAAGTGAGCTTTTATTTTCCTTTGGATAGCTGGTTTTAATGTTGGCTGTCTGAATGTGTGTGATCTAAGTTCGAAGTGTTTCTATGACAACCTTAGGTCACATCATATGGATGTGATCGCGGCAACAGAGACCAAGCTGGATGACCTACAAACCTTCTCGGCACTCCTGAATGGCTATGAGAAAATAACATCTCCTACCCAAACCGGAAGTCGAAGCGGGGTAGTAGTGTTGCTCTGTAAAAGTTTGGCTCTGCAGACAAGGATAATCGTTGTTGATCCAGAAGGTGAGTTAGTCGTTCTCGATTTGACACACAGCAGTAAGGACTTCAGGTTGATAGGCATCTATGTACCTTGTGGTATTCTATCGCCTTGTGGAATTCTATCAACACCTAAGGAACTTTCTCGTGACGTCAAAGACATTAGTTGTGTTAGGTGATTTTAACGCTATTCTGGACACATGCCTGGATAGCGTAGGCTCAGTGAATAGGAAGGAAAGCTCAAACCTCATTGATCTGCTTAAGCGATTTCAGCTAGCAGACCATTACAGACTGGGCCACCCGAACATCCCAGTGTGGACCTGGACTCATGGCGATGGGTGGCGAAAGTTCTATCTGGACAGGATTGCGGTAATGACTAGAGATAAGTCTAATTTTAGCTGTCCACAATTCTTTTTGGTCCCCTACATAGATCACAAATTAAAGACGTGCAGGATGATCATAGATAGAGTACATAGACAGGGACCCGGTTATTGGAAGCTGAACAAGACTATTTTGGCTTGTGAGGTATACCATAACCAGATTAAGGAATTAGTTCAAAGAGCTTTAACTGGCACCGTGTTGAATAACCAGTGATGGTTGGCCCTCAAACAAGCCATGCGTCTTGAGTCAATTAGGTTTAGTTGCCAGCTAAGTATAGATAAAGCTAGAATAGAAGGCCATCTACTTAAGGACTTAGAAGAGGTATTGAGGTTGGGCTCTGCATTCCAAGTTGTGGCAGTGAGATTGGCCTTCAATTGACACCTCAAAGCCAAACACGAGAGATGTAGAGTTTGGGCAAAAGTATGTGCATTGGGGCATGAGGAAACTGAAGTTGCCAGATGGGCCTGTACGGTAGAGACCCAGCATGGCAATGATGTCACAATTAGGTCTTTGGTTAACTAACAAGAGTGTTTGGTCAAAGGACAGGACAAGATGATTAAGGCCTTTTATGAGCATTTTGCCCAGTTGTTCAGGAGGGGCAGGACGCTAGACCATGGTAAGTCCCTTCGGCACTTCCTGGATAGCGGTCCATGTTTTACAGTGTGAGAGATTGAGTGCTGTGAAGGGGCAATCACAGCCAAGGAAATCATTGAGGTACTTTCCGAGTGCCCAGGGGAAAAGTCACTGGGACTTGATGGTCTGCCCTATGAGTTTTATAAAAGTATGCCAGACTTGTTCGGGCACCAACTAGCTGGAGTCTATGCCAACTGGCAGCA
This sequence comes from Octopus bimaculoides, assembly GCF_046866305.1. NCBI lineage: Eukaryota > Metazoa > Mollusca > Cephalopoda > Octopoda > Octopodidae > Octopus > Octopus bimaculoides. Next base: position 21,947,506 of record NC_142949.1, on the reverse strand, counting down.
GAATGGAAGCATTCCCAAATCTGTGAGATGGGGTGTGGTGACTCTGATCAGAAAGAGCCTGAACAAAGGGGACATTATTAGTAGTTTTAGGCCCATAACTCTGTTAAATACAGAGTTAAAGATTTTGGCCAAGGTGTTAGCAGAGAGGTTGGTGTGGGTCATGGAGACACAAACTTGTGCCATTCCCGGTAGGTCAATTCGCAACAATCTCCACCTCATACACTACACCATAGAGAAGGATGGTAAAATTACTGGCAAAGGTGGGGCACTGGTGCATTTAGACCAGTCTAAAGCTTTCGATAAGGTTGACCATTGGTACTTAGTGGTGGTTCTCGGGGCAGCCAGGCTAGGCCCAACTTTCCGAGGCTGGATCACTGCTATGTACAACAACATCAAGTCTGTTGTTTGAGTGAATGGTTTCCTTTTAAAACTATTCAAGATAAAGCATTCTGTTCACCAGGGATGTTTTGGATGAGCTGGCTCTTGAGCCATTGCTGCGAAGGTTGGCGGCTATAGGGAGCAACTCACATGATCTAAGTGGAGGGAAGATGGCAACTGTGTCATATGAAAGGCAGCTACTTTGTGTAGAAAACGCCATTAGAAGATATGAAGTGGTGGTAGGAGCAAGAATTAATCAGGATAAGTCGGTCAGCTTGCAACTCAGCACCAGGAGAGGCAAGTCGATGTCATCCGATAAGGTCGTGGGACGTTAGACGGAAGGTCCTGTTAAGATGCTAGGGATCTGGTTTGGTCCAGACCTCCAGATGGAGAAGAATTGGGGTGAGGTAACAAGCAAGGTAACTACCCTAACTCAGATGTGGTCTGGAAGGGCCTTATCACAGCTAGGAAGGGCAGAGGTGATGCAGGTGTTTATTGCATCTGTTATCACTTACCGTCTGACCTTTGTGCCTTGTCCTGATTCGTAGCTAAGCAAGTTGGAGAGACTCCTCTTTTGCTTTTTGTGGAAAGGGAGGCCACTTGTAAGGTGCTTTATATGCTGAGGATGCACAAATTTGCATTGAGGCTTAGGCATCTCTGGTGTCACCTGGATGCTGAGCAGGTGTGGTCACCACTTGTGAAGTCCTTCCTTCCACAGTTGACCTCCCTTCAAGATTTAGGTCTTTGGATCAGGCAAACACCTAGGCTGGGTGCTTGGCAAATGGAGTGTCAACAAGCACTCATGCTTCTCTCCCAGGCAGGCAACGCCAACAACTGGAGTTCCACCGTGGACTTTTATAATGGGTTAGTGGAGCATATGTCAGAAGATGTCCTGGGAGAGACTCTGGGCTTTGATGGAAATCAGTTGGTCAACCTGTTTGGAAGGACTTTCAAGCCGGGGTACTTGGATAATTACCAGAAATCCCTGGCTTGGTTGTGTTACCGATTGGCCTTACTTTTTCAAGAGAGGCTATTGAGGTACGGTTGTGCCATCCTGACATGCCCAAGGTGAGGGCAGGATAGTGAAACTGTCCTGCATGCCTTTGTGGAGTGTGCAGAGTTAAAGGGACAGGTAGCTTATGTCGAACAACTATTGTCAACGACAAGACGAGTACAGCTATCAGCTGAATCGATTATCAAGATTGTTCTGCCCTCTTCCTTTAACAGGGAGAGGAGGGACAGTTTTTTCTACATTATAGCCATACTGAAAGTAACAGAATGGAAGATACGCTTGAAAGGGATTGTGACAGGTATCTTTATTTCCAGCCAAGGTCTAGTTAATTACTTTAACTATCACCTTAAAAGTAAGATCAGGCTGGAAAAGAGACACCTGACGCATAGCACGTTTCGTAAAAGATGATAGAATGTGGGAAAAAAACTGAGGATGAATGGAGCCAGCTAAGCTCAGCCATCCAATCAGAATAGAAGGAAATGTCAGTCCACGGCGGTGGGCCTATGAGCCCAGGTAAGTTTCACATGATATGTGTAAATATTTATTTATGATTTTATTGATTTTAAATTGAAATTTTTAAAATCGAAATTATTTTTAAAAAAAGGAAAACACAAACTCTCTATGTATTGTCTGTCCTTGTACTGTCCACTCTGTTATGGCCAGTGTGGCAAATAAAGAAAAAGTTCATAGTTTGGTCTTTGAAGTCTAGGTACTGTTTATAGTATAAGTTACCGTGATGGAAATATTGATTGCTGGTTTGTTACATGTTTGCTACTGCCACTGTTTCTATTTTGTGTTGTTATAACACTGTTACAGTGTATTCGTTATCTATCGTCGACAATATCAACCGTACTATGATATCGGAGGCGTAAGGATATAACAGTATGTATGTGTGTGTGTCTTTTATCAGTTTCAGCTCAAAGCTTCAGCCATGCTGGAGAACCACCATTTTGACTCACTGTTATTATCGAGTGCCTCCTCTGCTTTGTGGCATTTGGTGAATAAGTGAGTTTGATGATGCTGCCCTCATCTGCGCCTCCGACCACAAGGTAGGTTCATCTGAGACGCTCAACAGAAGGAGATCCAGTTTTGTTTTGAAAACGCCTACATCCACTTTGTGTAGGTCCCTCAGGCTCTTTGGGAAAATATTAAAAAGCTGTGGGCCCTTGAAACCCAGGCTGTTGCAGTAACTGGTCCTGAAACATGACAGCAGTATTGGGATCTTTGGCACTGTGCAGTGGCTTGTCAGATCCTACGACTGAGACCAACCCATACTTGCATGGAAAACTGATGTTAAATGATGATGATGATGATGATGATGACATATGTGTGTGTGTATATATATATATATATATACACACACACACAGATATTCTAATGCAAACAGGAAAAACAGAGCTCAAAATATAAGTATATGTATATTTTTATTAAGATTTCACAGAAGCAACAGAGTGATGCAAGAGTTGAGAGTTTTGTGCATTGGCACTTACCAAAAGTTTAATAAGTGCCAATGCACAAGACTCTTGCGGGTGTATGCATGTGTTTGAATAAGTACGTTTGCATCAAAACAACGTGTATGTGTATACTCTGTATGTTTATGCATGTATATGTGCGTATGTGCCTGCGAGGCTGACAATTGTTTCATTACATAGGAAATACATTTCATGAACATCTATGTTAATATTAATAATATAAATAAGGCAGCAAATTGGCAGAATTGTTAGTATGCCAGGGAAAATGCTTAGTGGCATTTCGTCTGTCTTTATGCTCTGGGTTCAAATTCTGCTGAAGTCAACTTTGCCTTTCATCCTTTCAGAGGTAATAAAATAAGTATCTGTTAAACACTGGGGTCAATGTAATTGATTTACTCTCCACCCCGAAATTGCTGGCCTTGTGCCAAAATTTGAAACCAATATTGATAATATAAGTGAAACTGTCAATGGCACCTGTGCCCAGCATCGCCTTCCTGGCACTCGTGCCAGATGGCACGTGTAAAGACATTCGAGCGAGATTGTTGCCAGTGCTGCCAAACTGACCACCTGTGCAGGTGGTACGTAAAATACACCATTTTGAGCATGGCCATTGCCAGTACCGCCTGACTGGCCTTCGTGCCGGTGGCACGTAAATGCACCCACTACACTCTCGGAGTGGTTGGCATTAGGAAGGGCATCCAGCTGTAGAAACTCTGCCAAATCAGATTGGAGCCTGGTGTAGCCATCTGGTTTCACCAGTCCTCAGTCAAATCGTCCAACCCATGCTAGCATGGAAAGCAGACGTTAAACGACGACGATGATGATGATGATGAATAAGTTGGTGAACTGGCAGAATCGTTAAAGCGCAGAACAAAAAGGCTTTATGGCATTAATTCTGGTTCATTACCTTCTGAGTTCAAATTCCACTGAGATCAATTTTGTTTCAGGGCAGCAAGTTGGCATAATCATTAATACACCTGGCAAAATGCTTAGTGGCATTTTGTTCATCTTTATGTTCTGGGTCCAAATCCCACCAAAGTCGACTTTGCTTTTCAGCCTTATGCGATCAATAGACATATTCCCCTCTCAGATTCACACACTTATTGCAGCAGTCCTTCAGTTTTTCTAAACCCTGTAAAAGAAATTGGAAGGTTGGGTCTCCAACAAGGCCTTTCACAATACCCTTAAAGCCAGGAACTTTTCAGCTTCCCCTTGTACATTTGAAATTTTTCCATCAATTTCTTCATATTATGAAAAACTTTAACTGAGGAAAGTTTACATAATGGATACATTTTCTATTACACATTATGCAAACCTGAAAAGTATATATCAAATGATTTCAAAACATCACTGTTTGATTTGACTTCATTATTACAACTATGTATATGGTGGTGGTTGGCACTCCATCACTTACGACGTCGAGGGTTCCAGTTGATCCGATCAATGGAACAGCCTGCTCGTGAAATTAACGTGCAAGTGGCTGAGCACTCCACAGACACGTGTACCCTTAACGTAGTTCTCGGGGATATTCAGCGTGACACAGTGTGACAAGGTTGACCCTTTGAATTACAGGCACAACAGAAACAGGAAGTAAGAGTGAGAGAAAGTTGTGGTGGAAGAGTACAGCAGAGTTCGCCACCATCCCCTGCAGGAGCTTCATGGAGCTTTAGGTGTTTTCACTCAATAAACACTCACAACGCCAGGTCTGGGAATCGAAACTGTGATCCTATAACCGTGAGTCCGCTGCCCTAACTACTGGGCCGTTACGCCTCCACCCAACTATGTATATATGTACATATATACATGCGTACGTAGATACATACATACATATGTATGTAATATACAGGGTGTTCAGACTAAATTTGATGATTTTTGGTCACCTTTTTTCAGGAACAGCTTGATGTACTGGTGAACAGTCAATGTTGCTGGAGAGCATAAAGGTTAAAGTTGTGGTTGAGAAGTTAACTGGCATAGAGAACTTGAAGCCATCTGAATATTGGAAAAGAGTTACTTGAATCATGATGATTCAGGCCTGGTATCAAAATGCTGACATCATGACTAGTGGCTAATGCTCTGTAAACATTTAAGACTGTAAGACATGACATGGACAGCTACACGAGACTACAAAGCCATAACCAGCAGGAAAGTGACACAGTAGACATTCTGAGTGTGTTTGCATGCCAGAATACATTACCACGTCTTTGAACAGAGTCTTAAGCTCAATCAGACAGCTATGTGAAGTGGCTGGAGACCAGTCAATCCCTGGCTTGAGAGGGTTACTACTGGAAGGTCATTTGTGTGGCAGTAGAATTCAACTCCTTGCCATACCTCCAGAAAGAGTCAGAAGTAGTTGACTGAGAATTTCTATGATTTCACTAGCCCCAATTTCTGGTCCCCTAATTGCCCAATTGTAATCCCATAGATTACTATATGTGGGGGGTGGTTGAGAAAGACACCAAGCACTCTGCCTAGAATATTAAGGTCAAGCTGGTAGCCAAGATCAAAGAAGTGTTCAAAGATCTTCCTAGGGACACAATAAGGAATGCATGCACCAGTTTCCAGAGCAATCATGAGGCCATGGCGGAAACTGAGGGCAGCTATTTTGAGTAAACTGTTATCTCCTATCCATAATCTAATTGAAGTTTTTTGATGTTTTGAAATAGATTTATTTTTGGATGAGATATTGTTTTCTTTCCTTTTTATGCAAAGTGTCAAATATATCCCAAATACATACATATATATACATTATATATACACACACACACACACACACACATATATATATACACACAAACACATATTCACATATGTAGATATATTATACACATCTATAGACATATGTACACATACATATACCCACACATGCAGTTATACATGTTTAAAATATGTGTTCACACCCACACACATGTAGTAAACTAATAGGTAAGAAAGTATATATATGGCTTCACAGTTCCTGTGTTATACCGTGAGTGTTAAACGACCACTTTTATAACATTTTGAAACCCAACGTTACTTCCATCACCATCCCCTTCTCTGCCAACATGTAGCTGCAACAACTATATACACTGCCATCAACACCATCACCATCAGTTTTACCACTTCAACTATCATCATCACAGTTTTCATAACCACCATCATCATCATCATCATCATCTTCATCATAAGCACCATCATTACAACTGCTGCCTGTGTCCCCAACACCACCTTCAACATCTAATCATTACTGTGACCACCACTAACAAACGGCATCACTGTAAGCATCACCAACATCAATAGTAGAACCATCCTTACTACTACTACTACTACTACTACTACTACAATCGTTACCATCCTTACTGGCATTTTCATCACCACCGTTATTACCATAATTATAACCAACATCACAACTGCCACCATCATTAGCATCAACACCACCGTCAACATCATTATCAATGCTGCCCCTTCCCCTTCCCTATACTACCACCATAAGGATTATCACCATCATCTAACACTGCTATCACAGTTACTGCAACTGCCTCTACAATAACCACCACCACCACCACCGCCACCACCATTGCCAGCATCACCACTGCCACCACAATGCACATCAGCACAGCATACCTACAACTGAACCAACATCATCATAATTATCAATAAATAACAGCATACAACTGTGACTGCAGGCAGAAGTAGGAAAAGCAACAGCAGAAGCTGCACCACCACCACCACCACCACCACCACCACCACTACCACTACTATTACTACTAACATCACCAATACCAGCACAATCAATGGCACCATTATCACAACAGCCACTACCAATAACTCCACTATTACTACTATAACCATCATCAGAATCATTATCACAATGACACCACCACCACCACCACCACTAATTCCTCAACTACTACTACTACTAAAATAATAATAATATTATTATTATTAGTATTATTATTATTATTATTATTATTATTATTAGTAGTAGTAGTAGTATTATTATTATTATTATTATAAACACTACTACCACTACGACAACTATTTGTATCAGTAGTACCAGCACTATTGACATCATTATTGCTGTTACCACCACCCAAACTCCACTACTACTACTACTACTACTACTATTACTTGCATCACTGAAAACTAGCATCATCCATCAGCAGCCCCATTAACATCACAAAACTGATGCCATCACCAAAACCACTATCAGAATTACCACCATCCTACAATAACAACTATTGCTACTACTACTAATAATAACAATAATAATAATAACACTACTACTACTACTACTACTACTACTAGCATCGGTACTACTAAAGCAGCGTGGACCGAACGCGCAGTCGCGCCTCCGCGCTAGCTAGTCTTGAGTGGTCGATCCTAACCCTAGCCCTAACCCTATCCCTAACCCTAACCCTGTCCCTAACCCTAACCCTATCCCTAACCCTAAAGCTATCCCTAACCCGCGTGTGCAAATGAATACGTGTTTAGGGTTAGGGTTAAGGTTAGGAATAGGGTTAGGGTTAGGATCGACCACTCACGACTAGCTAGCGCGGACGCGCGACTGCGCGACTGCGCGTTCGGGTCCGCGCTGCTTTAGTAGTACCCTAGCATCAACAGCACCAGTAGTGGCACCACTGCCATCATCGCATAAAGCGACGCCCCACCACCATCATCATCGTCATCAGAAGCAGCAGCCAAAGAAGTAAGAGCAGCAGCAGCAGCAGTACTGTTGTTTCCTGAAATTGCACTTGTTAGCAGCAGTGGAAGGCAAATGCTGTGTAAGGACGGCGCTTCGTTTGTTAATTTACTCTTTCTTCGTTGTTCGTCGCTGCTCTCTCGCTGTCATGACAGCTTCCTTACTGCTGCAGAAGAACAAGTGCAGCAGCGTATGCACACACTGCTACACCCAACGGAATTGGGTAACGGCGGCTTGACACACTACCACCACCACCACAACAACAACAACAACAACTGCTCAAAGACATTAACAACAGCAACAACTGCACGAGCAGCAGCAATTATAACAACAACAATGACAACACTAACATTTAAAATGTTCTTCCTATCTTTGACCATACCAAACACCAACAGAATTTATTCCTGAAAACAGCATTTTTTTTTTGTTTTTGTTTCTCTTCGTTTTCTGTCTTTTTTTTTTATTTCCTGAATTGTTTTATTTATTTTCTATTTTATCTGTTCATACCTCATTCTACATCTTCAGAAAATAAGTCGAGCACATGTCTAGGAGGCTGTGAACGTGTACCCTGAGTGTTTTTCTCGCTTACAACAAACAATACGTTGTCATCCATCTTTCTATGTCGAGCTCGTTAACTGGTTTCTTCTTACCCCACACCCCGAAAATATTATGTAACAGTCAATGAGAGCAACAGGGGTCATGTAAAGTAGGGGATTAAAAAAAAAGGAGAAGGAGAACAAAAGAAAAAAAAATATCGGCTCATACAATCATAACCATATTTTAAAACCTGCATTCCAGACTAGCGTAGACATACACTTAGTAAATCACACATATAGGAAAACCATACCCGTATGTAAAAATGACCACGTATGTTTATGTGTGTGTGTGTAAGAGTTTATAGTCTATCTATACATGGATGTATATGTTACATAAATTCTGAATCGCACACATGCAGTACATAGATCAACTGTCGCCGTCAGTGGTTACATCTGTTTATCACAGGCTCTCATTAAGGACTAGTCCGGGTATGTATGCAAGTGTGTGTATATATAGTTATTATATTATATTATAGTGTATGTATTATATTATATATGTGTGAGAGAGTGTGTGTTTCCATACCAATTATTGATACCATGGATTTAATCAACTCCGTCGGAAAAGGAAATAATTAACAAACAGACCAGATATACAAGTGAGCAACCTTTACACGGAAACAAGCAGCCAAATTTTTTACTTCTCAAGTCTGTGATCTCACAAAGTTATGCAAGTTTATAAAAGATCTACCGTAACGACTGGCGGTGTGGTTGGCCGTGATGGGAGTGGAGTCGGTGCACCGACAGTTCATTCCTCGCCATCGGGAACTAACACACCTGCTGGTGGTGGTGGTGTTCCCAATGTTTTAGTGAATGGCCCAGCGGTCGCCCAGCCGCCACCATCACCTCAACAACAACAACAGCAGCAAGTGCAACCACAACAACAAATGGCACCCACTCAACAATCGCAACCCCCACAATCACAACAAACACAACACATTTTGCAGTCCCCAGGGGTTCTGTCAAATTCGCCAATTATTCGGAGACGTTTTCAAAGAACCTTAAACCATTATGTGGAACCTGTTGAGCACGTTCACCATGTCGAACAATATGACCCCGAGAAAGATAAATGGGTGAAACTGGTTGAAAAGATGAACCTTCAGGTGGTGCCTTATACATACTTCGCTTCATGTATGAGTAGAAACGATTATATGTATTTGGTACTGCGGGCCACCAAATGGCGCCCAATTAAAGCCGGTTTCCGTGTCCACAGTTTGTTACCGCTCACAAATGAGATGCACATGACTGGTCCATCAGAGCCCTATGTCGTTACCTACATCGATCGTGACGCTAAACTTTTTGCCGATGGCGACTATAAATTCGACTTTCCAAACGATTATTTTCTAAACAATATTTGTTTAACCCCAGAACAAACCAGGCTACCATACATGAGTTGCAGCCGAGTGTTCGATATTGGATATGCTATATCGCACCAATGGAGCTCCAATACTGACTACAAAAGTGAAAGTACGCAGAACATCTTTAATACATCAGCTTGGAGTACTTTATTGCCAGGTCAGGAATACCGTTACGAATGGCAATATAATGGTAATCTTTGGTTTTCTAATTCTAGTTTTCAACACTTGAACCGACAAAATCTTCAAGACACCTTTATGCGGGAATACCACCACTTTAACCAACAGCAACTTCCGATACAAACGCAAAACCAATTTGCCGAAAGTATCCAAGACCCACCCCCAGTGGCAATTCTTAGCATGCCAGCCATCCGTCATCCAAATAGCACTATCATGAAGTTCTGTATGAACTTATGGATAGATTACTGGATGGAAATCGAATATTCAGATACATTTGGAGATGTACAGATGATACCGAATCTTTTGGCTGCAGATCCAAGGTGGTAAGGCAATATGTAAAAAAAAAATGTTTAGAAACCTACTAAAAAAAGAAAAAAAATGAACCTTTAAAAATGCTTTATATATATATATATATATATATATATATATATATATATATAACAATTCAAATACAGAAAAAGAGAAAATTTCTATTTCGTTTCTCTCTGCTTTTATACAATTAAACTCTCCGATGAACTGACACGAAGAGCCAACGAGACATAAGACGTGAGAGAAAGACGAAAACAAGACGATTTGACAAAAAAAAAATGTGAGGCGAAATTGTAAACAAACAAATCGAAAATTTAATTTTTTTTTTTTTTTTTTCACTGAGGGACAAATTACAATAAAAAGAAGGAAAAAAAAACGGTTACATTCAAAATTCAAGATATAAATGTTTCATTTTGTTTTAATCATTTCCTTGTCTGTGTAGATTTAATATATAATATCTGGCCATTTCTCTACATATATAGAATCTATCTGATGGGCCTGTGTGTCGGATGGGAATCTTATTTACCAGACATCCAACATGGCGCTATTTCCACCAGAAAATTCACAGCTTAACAACGACGTAGGGATTTTTTTTTTCCTTTGCAAGTCCAAGTAACAACCATCATCATTAAATATACATATTGCATATAAAGACATTCGTATACATATTCTTTCATTTATGAATTCATCCATTATAGCGTGTTATTTTAGAAAATAATAATTTAACACGTTTGTACAGAACCAATATAAACTTATACCTTTACACACACACATAGAGCAAACATAATTTTTATTCTTTTAGACGAACGGATATATGCTTATTTTTTAGTAATTCAGTAATAATTATAAACTAGTTTATTTAGAGTAACTACAAACTTAATTACCCGTCCCTCTCTGTAATCTACTCAATTATATATACATGTATAATACAAACGTATGTGTGTATATATATCTATATATACACACACACGTTTACATTCTCATCCTCTGTCTTTCTCGCTCCTCGATGAAATCATTCATTTCCATCTTCAAAACCAAAATTTTGCAAATAAATCTTTATTTTCGACACTTTACAAAAACTTAGGCCAGTAATTTCATTTGTGGTCAATCAATTTATTCCTATATATTTCGTTTACTTCCACACCGTGTCGGTCGATGAACCACCGAAAAATATGCAACGATAAATTTCTAAATAAAATTATTGATTTTTTTTCTTCTGCCTCGGCTAAAACTTTGCACAAACTTTTTGGCGCTTTAAAAAATATTTTCAAAACTTTGTTGTTGCTTATCATTTTTAAAAGGTCTTTTCAACGGTTCTTGATAGTTAAATTTCAATTGATGTTGAATTCTCTGATCATACACACACAAAAGTAAGAACAGATGGGGAAAATAGCACTCAAATGTCAAAAGGTGGAACAAAAGACTATTTTATTAAAGCCGAGAAAAAAATGTTTTTTTTTTTTTGGCTTTAAAATAATAGCATATATTTATAGAGTCGGATATATACACATTATATATATATATATACATATATATATATATATGTGTGTGTGTGTGTGTATGTATGTGTTTGTGCGTATTTTATATATATATGTGTATATTTTATATATATATTTATGCATATTATATATATATTATATAAATATGTGTATGTATATTATATATATAATTATATATGAAAATTTTTCTAAATTTTCTACCCGTATTATTTTCACAGTAATATATATATATATTATAATATATATATATATTATAATATATATATATATATATATTTATATATATATATATATATATATATATATATATATATTTATATATGTATATTATATATATATTATATAAATATAAATATTATATGTATTTATATACATACATATATGTATGTTTTACATGCATACATATATTGAAAAATATTTGCTATTTTGTCGGGTTTTCCTTGGTTTTCTTTGACTAAATATTTCTATATTTTAATACTTCATGCCACCAACTAGAACCATTTTTAAAGGCAAGATGTTGTTTAGCCCCAGCTCAACCTTGGTTGATTGCTTACCGTCATTCATAGGTGTGCCAGACACTATCATCTCTCGTATTTTTTCTCGTACAGAATGATATAAGGAAGATTTAGCTGTTATGTCTAGCACATTGAACAGATACGTAGAGACTCATTCCTTTGAGGTTTAGGTAGATATCGTTTGGTATTTTTGTTTACACTATATTCTATGAATGCTTGTATATGTCGAACCTGCGATCCATTTTCCATTCCATGCAGGTATTTCATTCTTGAACGGCAAGAACGTGACACCTTCCAAACCCGTTTTTCATCTTTCACGATCTAGATGCTCCATGGCTTTGAGAGAGGGAAAAATTGTTTGTAACCTTTGAACGTTTGGACCCTGCCGAGACAGTGGAAGATAGTTTTTGATTCCAGATTTCGACAGAGGAAATAGTTTATGCATATGTATGATAATGTATGTGATGTTGTGGTGCTCTGTATGTCTTTCAATATACACACACACACACACATAGATTGATATAAATGACCCCTGAGTCCAGATCAGACTTATTCACATCAAAGACATTCTAGACATGACCATCAACATATTTCGTTTTAGTCATTGTGTACCCAGGACTATCTTACCCAAAGTGTCTTCCCCTTCCCTTCACCCGTTTTTTAACAGTTTGGTTTAATTTATAGTTTTGGCTGTTGTATCTAGCAAATCGAGTGACCATATAGAAGGCCTCTCG
>NC_142949.1:21885801-21931781 GCF_046866305.1 Octopus bimaculoides | reverse complement strand
TATATATATATATATATATATACATATATATATATATATATAATACATATATATATATATATATTACATATATATATATATATATATATATATATATATATATATACATATATATATATATATACATATATATATATATATATACATATATATATATATATACATATATATATAAATACATATATATATATATATATATAATATATATATATATATATATATATATATATATATATATATATATATATATATATACATATATATATATATATATATATATATATATATATATATATATATATATATATATATATATATATATAAATATATATATATATATGGAACAAAAACACAATAGAAGACAATAAAACATTTGGACAGATAGACGATACAAAGGCGGACAAGAGAAACAACAATTAGAAGGCCAGGCAAAAAAAGACAGGTCATTCGTGGACTTCTTTCCTCAGTCAAGTACCAGAAGTCATGACTGTTTCAGCCAGTTACACTCGAGATGGTTTGATCTGGTTGCTCCCAAAATGCCACAAATGACCCGTCTTTTTTTGCCTGTCCTTCTAATTGCTGTTTCTCTTGCCCGCCTTTGCATCGTCTATCTGTCTGAATGTTTTATCACCCTCTATTGCGTTTTTGTTCCATTTATATACTTATATAATCTTATAGCAGCATACGTACACACTTGTCCTCATCTTAAAGTCGGTATGTATCTAAATTTTGTACGTCTCTTACTCTATCTTTTAGTCCCCCTCTTACTTTCTTCCTTCTTTTTCTCTCTCACATTTCTTGCCCCCCCCCTCTTTCTTTCACTCCCACCATTTCCCACTCGTTTATCTCCATTGTACCTTTCTCTTTGTCTCTGATTTTTTCCTAATCCTTCAATCCTGCTTCCTCCTACCCATCTCTCCTCCTTCTACGTGACCGGTGTCTGGCCAACCATGATCTTTCTTTCTTGGCCTGACTGCTGACCACCAACATCTCTTATGTCCATCTCCTATGCTCCAGCCTTTAGGCTTTCACTTCATACACACCAGCTCAATTGGATCCGTTCTCAGTCAAAAGACACCTCTTGTTATTTTCTTGTTGCTTGTATTCGTAATTGTGTACCATGTTTTGTTTTTGTCTTTTTGTGCACCACGTTCTCTATTTTTCTTGTTAGTACAATTATAATTTTTTTTACTATTAACCTCATCTTTAGAGATAAAAAAAATAAGTTCTATATTTAAGAACTTCCACAGCTGTTAGTGCCACAGCGTTTCATGTCGACGTATGGGCTTGAGTAACGAGTTCACTCACAGACATCTTGTCGTTGCCTGGCAACTGTTAGAGCTGCACCAATCTCGTCGGGGTACGATTCATAGCAGTACCACCTTTTCCAGGCTTTTCCCTGTATATCCAGAAAGTGTGGTCAACCTCTGAATTTCTGCTGCATACACATCCACCTAGCCTTTCCTACATTGACAAACACAGTGAAAAGGCTTGCGGTATGGGGAAAAAAACGTAGCTTACCTACCTCTCAGATCCTGTCGTAATGTCAATCCTTTCCAGACAATATACATCCGTGAGTGAACGACCCACCTAAACTCTGACCAGAACCTAGCAGCAAATTTCCTGACCTCATGTGGCCATCACGCTCATCCCTAACGACAGTCCCAAAGCAAAAGAGGCTCATGCTAGTCATTCTTTGGCTTATGTGATCTCCCTCGCCCCTGTCCTTCCAGCAAGGCCCCCTCGTTTGTTCGTGTGATGTTACTGACCCTACACTTCCAGCAAGGCTCCCAGTCCCAAAAGCAACAATAGTAACATCAACAAGTTTCTCTCAAGCTCAAAAAAAACTTTAAAAGGAGTTGCTATGTGGTTGCTAAATCTGCAAGAAATAACAGTTAAATCCTTTTCGTTTCACACCCTAAGGAAGGACACTTTGAATCGTGTCATCCTAAATACACTAAATCTAAAAATGATATGATGGCCTTGGATGGATCGCCTATGGCTGTAATTGTACTGGTTCAATATTACCCCTCTCAAAATATATACTATATCAACGATTCTCTGAACAAATACCAGTACTCCATCTCTCCCTTTATTAATATGAAAATACCAGTACACCATCTCCCCCTTTATTAATACAAAAATAAAGAGTTTACATCCACTTAATTTTTCGTTCGCCATGATGTAGGTCAAGTTTAAAAGGTTTTAAGTCATTTTGATTTTAAACACAACTTCCCCGCTACTTTTTGACTCATCAATGCCGGACTCGCATGACAAACACTGCACTAAATAAAATACCACCATTAAATGATTTGTATTAAATATTGCCATGAATCACCCAACCTAACCTCGTATTATACATTCCTCTAGGAACTTCTCTCAAACACATTTGTCTCAAGAGCGTTTATAACTTGATATTAACTTTCTCATTACCATGTTTCAACTGAAATACACTGCCTTAGTTTCAATTAATTTTGAAAATAATGAAGAATTTAATAACTTTGTCATTATTAAGCTTGTATTTGGAACATAGATTGTCGTGGAAGTTTAACGGAAGGTTTTACTTTAGATCACTTTTAAAAAAGCACGTTTGTATCAGAGGACCAAGGATAGTCTCAGTCAAATTAGTATCAATAAGTTCTCATCTGTCTCCCATCATGGAGGTGTTAGAAAGGCCTGAATCCACTATCGAGGGATTAGAAAAACCCATATCTCATTAGAATTAGAAAAGTAAGAGATTTTAGTTTCCATGAGAATCTTCCTACGATGCTTCAGCTACAATGAAAACTACAATTATTTCCTTCAAGAAACTTCGAAGAAGCCTTTAGACCAGGTCTTCGAACGAAGAAGAAAGCTATCCACTGCGGACGAAATTTTGCCTACATTTCAATTTGAAAGCGTTAACTGAAGTTTAAAAAAAAAAAACCCAACATGGAAAAATTGAAGATCAAACCATATATTACACGAATAGCTATGAGGAAAGACAGTGTTTAAGGTTAGGATTAGGGCTTATATAAAGTTATCTAATGCCATGGGAAGGAAAAGGGACACGATTGAATAATAGGTGGGGGACAAAAATGTAATTATTCAATTGTGTCCCTTCTCCTTCCCACGGTATTAGATAACTTTTCCAAAACTGTGCCAAAATATCTCTGAATTTGTAAAATCTAGGATTCATTCCCAGATATAGATTATAACGAGAGTGGTGATAACTTATTGTATACAGTGATCGGGTGCACTACAATTCATTGGAAAGGGTAAAAATAGGGAGAAAGCAGCCTTAAGTCAAGTGAAGAAGACACAGCAAAGATGAGCAGAGGTACTTCCATAGTTACACATGATAAAACAGAAAATGTGAACATTAAGAGGAAAAGCTGCAGAAGCATGTCAGGATTTATGTTGACGAATTTTGGGAAGGAACTTGACACCCCTCGCATCTTCATAAGATTTGCAATTTACCCTTGTTACCTTTTTTTAAAGTATCCCACCAGTACTACGCGATCGCTCATCCTGCTTGGTAGAAACAGCAGTCAAATTTCTTTTGTCAAACCACACAACATAATCATTTTAAAAAGTCGAACATCAGATGGGATTAGATAATCTGAGCCGTATTTATGTCTAAGGTAAAAAAAAAAAAAGGGATAGACATGGTCGGAATGCTTTTGATAACAAATTTGTTGGACCTGGGTTTACTTATTACTAAAGACCGCCAACGATAAATAAAATTTATGTCCCATTGACACTCGTTGATTTTGCCCCACAACCCTTTATTCTTAAATACGACCAATCACACAAACACACAAAAGAAAATAAATGACAAACCAAACAAAACATAAGAATAAGGAGTACATACTTTTCAAAGCGAAACTGCGTCAATAATTGTTACCGTTTCCTTTTTAAATGCACGAGTCTTTCTAATTTCAAAATAAGAGTTTCCTTGACGAAAACTTTTTTGCTTAGCGCTGTTTGTTGCTAGGCCAAACAACGAAGAAACTTTTTATACACATTACTTCTGTTATTTTAAATCAACTTCTGTAGTAGAAACCACTTTCAAAACAACAAACTTTCTTTAATCTCTTCTTAATCTGTCTCTCCCCACGCCTTCGGTCTTCATCAATCTATCTATCTATCTGCCTTAGTCTGTCTTTTTCCCTCTATCTTTCTCTTATGTACTTCTTGTCCCTTCCACCCGACTTATATATCAACCTCTCTATCTTTCAAACACACACACACTCTCTCTCTCTAAAACTATCTTTATCTAGTTATGTCTTTTTCTCCTTTCTCCCAATCTTTCATTTCTCTCTGTCTCTCTCTCTAGCTATTTATCTCTCTCTTAAGCTGTCTCTCTGACTTATATAATCTTTTTGTCTCTTTCTCTCAACCCAATCTTCTTTCTCTCTCTCTCTTTTTCTTTGTCTGTCTGTCTGTCTGTCTTTCTCTCTCCTTTCTCAATCCATTTTTATCTTTTATAATTTTTCTGGTAATTTTTTATATAAACACCCGCACGATTTTCACTGAAGAAAAGAAAGAAAAAAAACTCGGATTTCAAGTAATGTTGCAAATCCCTTATTTTGGTTCGGAAATAAGGGATTTGCATAATATTAGGAAGTCAGGGTACTTGATTCCACGCAAAAAAAAAACCGAGTTTTTTTTCCTGTCTTAGTGAAAACCGTGCGGGTGTTAATATAAAAATTTACTGTTTTTCTTGACTTTTTTCCCCCAACATATCTTTCTTTGCTCTCTCTCTACCTATCTCTCTATCTATCTCTCTATCTATCTCTCCCTTAATCAGCCTTTCTCCTCTTTTCTCCCTCTCTTTCTCTCACACATACACACACCAATATTTTTCCTATCCCTCTAAAACAGTGTTTCCAAACTCTTCCGGTTAGTGACGCATTTTAAACATACATAATTTAGCGACACACCAATTAAGTTTTATGCAAACCTAACGTTAATATTGATATTTTAACATGATCTACCATGGCCATATGATGCTGATGCATAAATTAATTTTAATAGCGGAACACATTAAGAAAACCTTTCATTTATATTTGTAAATAATTTGTTAGCAAAATAAAATACATTTTCAAGAGAAAGATCAGTGAGTTATCATTTATCGATGATATTCTGTAAATATGTGCAAGGATTAATAAAAAAAATTAACTATAATAACTTACTATTTCAGTGAGATACATGAGCTTCATAGGAATAACAAAGATTTTTGATATTAGGTGGAATAGTAAATAACGACACTCGCATTTCACTATCATTTTCAAGTTTCTACGTTTCGATGTCTTTAAGTTTAGCATTGCTGAAAGAAAAGCTTCGCAAATGTATGTAGCAGAACACTGCATAAGAATTTGTAAAGCTTTTTTAGTTAGGTTCGGATGCTTCTTTGAAACACAAATCCAAAAGTTCTGTAAGTTCCCCTCTTCCTAAATCAATAACAGACACCGATCATTCATGATTTCGGCTTGTTCTTCTTCGGTAAGAGAAAAATCAATCGTTGCAGTTGCGAGAAATGGATTTCTGATCCAATTGTAGCTTTGGATTTCAATAGTTGGAAAATATTAAATCAAGATTTTCTCTCAGCAATGTTAAATGGTCAGCAATTAACGAGCTGATCTCACATTTTAGCTTGCACTCACAAGTTTTGGAAAAAATTCCAAAATTTTCTTCTTTCACTTTGCCTTTCCAAATTGTTATCTCGTCTCTCATAGCACAAATTTTATCAACCGTTGTTAAGATATATTCTGCTTTTCCCTGCATACCTATGTTAATTTTATTCAACAGTTCAAATATGTCCGAAATATATGCCAGTATGGTGCACGAAAGTTCGTCTTGAATCAGATCGTGGAATTCATTCTGTTGGTTTTCTTCAGAAAGTTTAAGCATAATTTCTCTGTTTGTATACACGACAAAGCACACGACCTTTTGAAAGCCAACGAACCTCTGTGTGTAGTAGTAGTTTCTTGAAATTTGCTCCTATTCTTCACAAATATGAGGAAATAATCTTGATTTAAGAAGTCTACTTTCGATGTAATTGACCATTTGAACCACTTCGTTTATAACTCTTCGTAAATCATCTCCCCCAGTTTCCGCAATTAGTGCTTCGCGATCAAAAAACAATGAGTAATTATATTTGTATTCTCTCTTTTTTTTTTTTTGTACGAGTCCATACCCCGTAGAATTCAAGCTGTAATTACTACCAAAGGTGGTCCTACCCCATATTAAAATTAATTTGTTTGAAATTTTAAGGTGTTTCCATTATTTTGTCCAACCCTGTATTTTGAATTCGTCTTCCAATTGTGTTATCAGTCAGAGAAATTTTATTAGTTTCTGTCACAAATTCAGGTCCAAACATTGTTCGAACAATAAGCACAGCAAGATTCCTTTATAGTACTTTCAGCAATACTGTGTCGTTCCTTGTTTTGGGGCAATTATATGAATGAGCAACCAAGCAACTTCCCTCTTGAGCTTTGTCTGATATCTTTATTCCCTTTGTAAACGTTGAAGCCTGCTTTTTTAAAGAGGTTTTGCAATTTCAGTGGAGTATTCCACTGGTTTTGTTGACAAATTTCCGTGCCTAGTGTTGAAATGACCTTTTAATTTGTTTGGTACAATACTTTCGTTTGCAAGTATATCCTCACAAACTAAACACAGGGAACTAGGATTGTTTTCATTTCCAGAAAATGTGAAACCCAGTTTTATATAATCTTTGTTGTATAAACAAGACTTTAAAATTTTTTCCTGTGCCCTTCTCACTCACTAATGCAGGTCGTTCAACGGTTTGAGTGGTTTCCTTCGTAGCTGTTCAATTTTGTTCATTGAAAATGTCATCTTCTGCGACTTTTCTTTTCTTAATTAAAAACTTTTCCATTTTATGGGTAATTTAATTACAATTTACGAATAAGGATCTTTTTTAAAACGGGGGCCACATTTTTCATTAATGTTTTACGTAGTGTTTTTGGTACCGAAAGACTTTCAAACTTCGTATACTTATCTATTTTGTGTTATAAAACAGAAAAATATTTTTGTATTCGAATTTATTTCATGTAAAAAATTGTCTTATTTCGATAATTTCAACCAATCACTGACAAGTATTCAGTTGTTTATATTTACTCCTTTGGCTGATTAAGCGGTGTAAAGCGTATTTAATTTCCATAGCTTCGTTTTTCTTTTTTCTTTTTAAATTTGCTGTTTTACCCTAACCCTATCACCGATAGAATTGTTTCAGAATCGTTTGTTTATGTAGTCGGCACTTCATGTATATCGGTTGAATGGACGTCAGTGATTGATTGAAATTACAGAAATACGACAACTTTAACATGGAATAACTTAGGGATTTCTTTATTTTTAAAGAAGACTAAGAGAAAAAGATGTTTTATATGACACATTCTACCAGTGTTCCAAGTTTCAAAGTGTTACGTTAATGAAAAATGTGGCCCCCGTTTTAAAAAAGACCCTGGTATTGAGTATTTTATGTATTGGTTTCCGGTACGTTCGCGACACACCTACACCCTGCTAGCGGCACACTAATGTGTGGCGGCAGTTTGGAAAACACTGCTCTAAAACTATATATCTATTTAGTTATATTTCTTTCTATCCCTTTCTCCCAAACTTTCTTTTTACCACTCTCTCTTCTCCATTTCTTTTTCTCTATCTGTTTCTTTGCATGTCTTTCTTTCCCTGCCTATCAAATTCTTTTACTTGTTTCAGTCATTTGACTGCGGCCATGCTGGAGCACCGCCTTTAGTCGAACAAATCGACCCCAGGACTTAGTCTTTGTAAGCCTAGTACTTATTCTATCGGTGTCTTTTGCCGAACCTCTAAGTTACGAGGACGTACACACTAGCATCAGTTGTCAAGCGATGGTGGTGGGGATACAAACAGAGACACACAAGCATATACACATAGAGACATATATGTACGACAGGCTTCTTTCAGTTTCCGTCTACCAAAACCACTCACAAGGCTTTGGTTGGCCAGAGGCTATAGTAGAAGACACTTGCCCATGGTGTCACTCAGTGGGACTGAACCTGGAACCACGTGGTTGGTAAGCAAGCTACTTACGACACAGCCACTCCTGCACTTAAGTGCAAACTTTTTAAAAATTTATTTCGATCAATTTATTAATCTGTTCTCATCTCTCAGAGAGAGAGAGAGAGAGAGAGATCAGGAATGAAGACAGAAACAGGTGCACTACTACAAAGGAAATACATGGTTACCCAACCTAAAGGAAGTGCAGGTCTCCTCAAGAACTTCATATCACCAGACATTTCAGTCCATTGTCAATTCCTCCATGAGGCCCAACATCCTGAGATTCGTCCTTACCACTTCATTCCATGTTTTCCTGAGTCTCCCTCTTCCATGGATACCATCCACTTTCAGTGATTAGCACTTCTTCATGCAGCTGCCCTCGTTCATATGCATCACATGTCTAAACCAACATAGTCTTCTCTCTTGCATGCTACATTTGAATCTGCTTCAATACATTTGCACTTTGCCATACATGTGCACTGATGTTGCACATCTAATGGAGCATACTACCTTCATTTTTCTCCAGTGTATGCATGTCTTCTGCATTCAGAGCCCATGTCTCACTACCATGGAGTACAGCCATTCACACACAAGCATCATAATATAGTCTACCTTTCACTCTGAGAGAGAGAGAGTCCTTTTGTTGCCAACAGAAGTATTAGCTCTCTGAACTTCCTCCACCCAATTCTTATTCTAGAAACAATACTTTCAGAGCATCCTCCACCATTGCAAATTTGGTCTCCTAGGTAACAGAAACCATCTACAACCTCAAGAGAGCCTCCTGAGCATTTGGGAGAATCTAAGTTCCATGTCTCTTAGTGCTTACTATTCCTACACATCTGCTACATACAGGTTTTATCTGTTAATCTGCCTGTGTTTCCACTGCATCTCTTATGTGTCCATAGTTTACACTGGGTGCAGCAAATGGAATTTCTCCCAGCTCCTTTCTTATATATTTAGCAGGGCCATTTATCTGGCAGAAAGAGAGTTTTATCTTCTTTATTACTAACAACAACTTTGGTCTTAGCTAGGTTAACTTTAAGGACCTTTGATTCCAGGTTTTGTTTCCAAATCTAGAATTTCTCTCCAGTTCTGCTAAAGATTCTGCAATAAGAGCAATGTCATCAGCATATAGCAGTTACCATGGGCACCCAGTTTTGAATTCCTCTGTTATGGCATGGAGGACTATAATGAATAAGAGTGGGCTGAGAACTGATCCCTGGTTAACCCCTGCCTCTACGCTAAATTCATCACTGTATTTATGGCCATCTCTCACCTTAATGACAGCACCACTGTACATGGCTTGTACAGATCTAACAAGCCACTCTTCTACTCCTAACTTTCTTATAGACCACCACATAATAGAGCGGGGAATTCTGTTGAAAGCTTTCTCCAGGTCGATGAAGGCTAAATATAAAGGCTTACTTTTGACCAAGTACTTTTCCAGCAGCTGTCTCACTAGGAATGGCATCTGTGGTATTCTTCCCGGATACAAAACAAAACTGCATTTCATCTAGTTTAATTCTACTTCTAATCAATTGAGCTATAACCCTCTCAGTAACTTTCATGACTTGGTCTAACAATTGAATACCTCTGTAGTTGTTTCTATCTAAGGCATCACGTTTACCCTTGTAGCAGCTGACTATAATACTACTACACCAGTCATTGGGGATGGTGCTTTCCTAAATAATCTGATTAACTATACAGGTGACTAAGCAGTATCCTACACCAATGGAAATTTTAATCATCTCAGCATTTATTCCCAATTCCTCGGAGTCTTTCCCTGCCTTCATGTTCTTAATTACCTTATCTATTATGCTGCTATCAACTCTGATTGTTAGTCCCTCAATTGGTTCAATATTTGGTAGACTCTCCTTCTCCCATTCATTTTCTACATTTAGTAACTCTTCACCTGGGAAAGACTTTGCATTTTTAAGCATCCATCTGTCTCATTACCTGGTGAGGAGTTAGTCAATCTGGCTTATGTGCTCACCAGACTGATAAATGGTTAGGTGGCTGGCTGTTTTTTTGAAGTTAGTATTGCAGATCATAAGATCATTTGCATCACAGAACTCCCCATTTGTAGGTCCAAAACCATAGCCTCCATGCATTCCCTGGAATTCATAGGGGTGCTGTTCAACATGTCCATTAAAGTCACCAACCACAATAACAAAGTCTCTGTCATTTGTTATTGACGTGGTCTGCAAAAGGATTTCATAGAATTGGTTCTTCTGCTCATCAGTCATCCCAGACTGAAGAGCATAGGCAAAAGATAAATATAACTGTTAATTTACCGATGATAAGTCTCATCTTTATTACCCTGTCACATATTCCAACTACCTCAATTACCTTATATACTCACTTTTCTTCGAACAGTATGCCAACTCCACCCACTCCATCCTTCTTGCCAACCCAGAAGAATTTGAACCTCTGTCTCTTATCCATGTGGAATCTAGCTGATGTTCCCCTCCGTCTTACTTCTTGCACACCACACACATCAACATGGTGTTGCTCTAACATTTCAGTAATCTCCCCACTCCTTCCTTTCATTGTACCAACATTGATGGAAGCAACCCTGAGACAGAGTGCTTGGGAGTGGAGGCAATAAGGTAGTTGTAGAAATTTTGTCATCACCTGAAACGAAGAAGATCTGTGAAAACGCTTACCAGCTATCATACAGCTTTGATACATAGTTTATTCAGTGAATTACAACGAATCACACTTTACCCACCTCATCGAACATCTAGAGCAAGAGCCAACAAGTGAGTATGAGAATAGGGTGGTTACATAGGACAGTTTAAGTATTATATATATCTAAATATTTATAGATGAGTTACTTCTAACTGTATATGACACTCATAAGGACGCTTGTATGAGGGTATAAGGGTGTATAAGGGTATACACAAAATATACATACACCTCACAGGAAGCGTCTGAACTGCCAGGTGAAATTGTTTATGTACAAATTAAAATGGTAGTGGGGGGAGGGTGTTCAGGCACAATGGGTGTGCAAAATGGATGTTGAGCACAGGCCTTGTGCAAACTAAGTTTTATGCACCACATAGCTAGATGGGATCAGAAGAAAAGGTGCAATATTTGATAATAATAATTATTATTATCATTAAAATATTAATAATAAATTGATATTCATGTACATTTTAATCATTAAAGCATTTTACAACAGGAGTAAGAACCTGGCTGAAATTGAAATGAAATTACATATGGCCTTGGCAACTAGATATTGAAAGAAATGGGGGAATTCTAGATTCATTGACTTATATATATATATATATATATATATATATATATATATATATATTCTTTTATTTCTTTTATTGGATCATCCCATAAATAATGTGATTTTTTAATCTTTTATTTTTCAAAATTAATATAAAGAAAGTTCTTTTTTAATCTAAAATATACTCTCCTTCATTCTCTACAATGCTCTTCCATCTATCAGGTAGACTTGCATGGCTCCTCTTCCAATATTCACTTGTCTGTGATGAAAACTACTCCTCCAGTACTGTTCTGACCTCATCTACAGAATTCTTATTCACGCATCGTACCTTTTTTTATGTATGTATGAACTACTCCACAATGAAAAAAAAAATTTCCAATGAATCCGGGACGGGGGGGGGGGTCCCCTCTCGCCCCTCACACCTTTTTTCGAACCAAAATAAGGGATTTGCAGCATATTAGGTTAGGGTACTTGATTTGATGCAAAAAAATCCGATTTTTTTTTTCCTTTGTGAAAATCGTGCTGGTGAAAAGATCAGTGGGGGTGGGGATGAAATTTCCGAGGCTTCCACCTCACCCCACCCCACTTTTCGGACCCCAAAAGAGGTTTGCAGCATATTAAGAGGTCACAGGAATTCATTCAACGAAAAAAAAAAAAAAAATCCAATGATTTCGGGACGGAGGGGAGCTATTCCCTCCTCCTTTTTCCGAACAAAAATAAGGAATTTGCAGCATATTAGGAAGTCAGGGTACTTGATTCCACGATTTTTTTTTCTTAGTGAAAATCATGCGGGTGTTACTCGAAAAATTTATCAAAAAAAATATTAATAATCTGTTGTATAAAGGCGGCAAGCTGGTAGAATCCTTAGCTTGTCGGGCAAAACGTTTAGTAGCATTTCGTCTGTCTTTACGTTCTGAGCCGAGGTCAACTTTATCTTTCATCCTTTCGGGATCGATAAAATATACACCAGTTGAGCACTGGGGTCAATGTAATTGCTTTATCCAGCGCCCGAAATTGCTGGCCTGGTGCCAAAATTTGAAACCGATAATCTGGCGTATAATCCACAGGACACAACTCTTAAAAGTAGTATACCTGGGATTATCTCCCTTGAACTATTGCAATTACCATGTATGTATGCATGTTTGAAGTTGTAGACCATAGTTTTGCATCTAGGCGGTTGAAATTTTGCACAGGACCACATCTTTATAGAGTCAGGGCCACGCGATTGTCAGCGATACCTTTTAGAATATGATCCGACTTCAAAATGGCAACATTATATTGTTGGTATTTGTAATAACACATTGTCGAAACAATGAGCAATATTCCTAAGAACAGTTTTTTGTGTCGGGTCTGACAATGCCTCTGGCTCAAATATTCCAGTCTCTGTCGTCTACACATTTTTACTCTCAAACTAATACAACTGATCTCCAACATAGAGCTAAATTTCAAGTTAAAACAATTGAACTATTTAAATTGTATGCATTGATTTAAACCGCATGAACATTTATTTAAACCAAATGTATATCAAGATATAATTGCTTATACTTACACTTAGCGATAGTCAC
This sequence comes from Octopus bimaculoides, assembly GCF_046866305.1. NCBI lineage: Eukaryota > Metazoa > Mollusca > Cephalopoda > Octopoda > Octopodidae > Octopus > Octopus bimaculoides. The sequence goes on along the minus strand of NC_142949.1, from coordinate 21,918,938 downwards.
TTTCCCCACCACTTTCGATCGATCCAACACTGTTGAGATTGTATACACATATAGCTACTATGTGTACTTATACAACAGAGGCGCGTAGCTTAGTGCATTGCACTCACGATCATAAGATTATGGTTTCGATTTCTAGAACGGACGCTGCAGAATACAAAAATTAATAATCCTACCCATCCAAGGGTAGGGGCAGGATTTTAAATGCCACAGAATCTGGGAAACCATCCTTGTGAGCCTATGACTCGGGAAAGATCTTTAAACCTTTTTGTTTTAGTATACTCATATACATACGCTGTATACACATATATGTAGACTACATAAACCTTGTGCCAAAATTAGAAACCATTATATTTTTGTGCCAGTAAGGTGGCGAGCTGGCAGAAACGTTAATGCGTCGGAGAAAAATGCTTCGTGACATTTTTTCCCGGCTTCTTACGTCTTTGGGTTCACGTACCGCCGAGGTCAATTTTTCCTTTCATCTTTTCATGGTCAATGTAACTGGCAAATCATCTCCCTCTAAAATTGCTGTGCCATAATTTGGAACAATTCTTTTGTTACCAGTTGTAGTAACATTCATTTTAAGATACAATACACAGGTATTTTGTAAGCTTACGTTCAAATCTTCATATACATATAGGAAACTAGGTGCGGGTGACATACTAATGTGTTGAGCTAATTCAGTTATTTTTTAAATTTATTCCTAGTTATTTACTTAACTTTATTTCTCAGTCTCTTATGTACATGATGTTCAATCCAATCAACGTCCCTCAAAAGAAAATATTTCCGCGTAAGATCCAGTGTTAGTCTTAGTCTATTGCAGATCCATTCACATGTGCGCTGTATCACAGATATAACTGGCACTCCATTGATTACGACGACGAGTGTTCCAGTTGATCCAATCAACGGAACAGCTTGCATGTGAAATTAACGTGCAAGTGGCTGAGCACTGCACAGACTCGCGTACTCTTAATGTTTGTTCTCGTGGATATTCAGCGTGACACAGAATGTGACAAGGCTGGCCCTTTGGAATACAGGTAGTACTCATTTTTGCCAGCTGAGTGGGCTAGAACAAACCTGAAATAAAGTGTCTTGCTCAAGGACTTAATGCGCCGCCGGGAATCGAATTTGGAACCTATTTATCTAAACTAACACTGTTATCTACAAGACCGCTTAGTGATGAAGCCTGAAGACGGGGATTAATTGTTCACTAGGTTATAATCCTATTAACACTCTTCTTTCTGAGCTGAAAGAGAACCCTCAGCATCCGATTTGAATTTTGCTTTTGTTTACATCCAGTGCAGCAGCGATCCTGCAGATTTTTGATTAAAGGCAATTTTTTTCATGGTTAATGTATTTACGTTTGCATATTCCGATGTGTGTGTGTGTTATCCCTTTTAAAGTGGTAAACTGTGGTATTTGAACAAGATTAAGGCTGGTTATATTCTGCTAATCGGTTGGTTGGTCTAGTTATCAAATGGAATAGTTGATTATGTTGTTATAGCAACGCTGCCTGAAATAGGTTATTTGCCCTTGGAAAATTTCTCTAGCCGCTAGGTGTCGCAATAGTACTGTGGGAGGAAGGATGATGTAGGAGAAGAAATTCTGTTAGAGACGTTCCGTAAATGTGTGGCGCTATTTAATTAGTTAGTTTCTTCACTCTGATTCGATCGTCATTTGTCGTTCTGTTCGCTGTCGGTTTTCTGTTGACGTCAATGTTAGCAAGAGAAAGAAAAAAGAATCCCGAATAACAACAACCAAAATCAAACGTTTATATTATATTTCTTCCGATAACTTCCCGCATCTATCCTCAGTCCAGGCTTGTAATTCTCTCTTGTCCCCATTTCTCTATTTTGTTTCTATAAACATTCCCCACTGTCTATTTAACTTATTCCATTAGCTGCTCTGCTAATCGTGTGCATTTGTTTTCGCTGCCTTTCCATCATTCTTTGTTTTTGCTCTTTCTCTCTCTTTCGCATTACCACTTGCTCTTGTTTATTCTCCCTACCTCTGTCTTCCACGTTACCTTTTACTGAGACAATTTTATCTCCTCAATCTCCCTACCTCTCTGTCTTCCACACTACCTTTCTATCTTTATATCGTCCTCGTTATTCTTGTTATTACCTTTCTGTCTGTCTATCTTTCTCTATATATTTCTCCATACATCTGGTCTTCCTGTCTTATTCTTCTCCCTCCTTCTGTTTTTAACACAAATACACACTCTCATCTCTCACTAGTTTCGTGTCATCGTGGATTTACGTACGATATATGTCGTTGTCACTCATCAACTATTCTCACTTAAATACTTTATTCCAATAATATCAACCACCGATAAACCTTATCTCTATCCGGCTGTGAAACTTTTGGACCTATCTACACATACAATCAAAAACTCTCTCTCTTCCATCCCAACTCACAACACATACACATTTCCATACATATATACCATACGCTGACACACGCACACACTTTGCTTTTGAGAGGAGAAGATTTTCCCGGAGATTCTGAAACCGACGGCTCGGCGAAGACGCAAGGACGACCGCTATGTGAGTTGCAGGATGCCGAGTGGACGTCGAATTCTGTCCAGAGTACAGACTGCATCTTCGTCTGCTCACAAATGTTATTCTTCCAACAGGTAAACACTGACATCTTTTCCCACTTGCTTCTTTGCTTCCTCTCGCTCCACACACACTTGCAAGACTATATATATATATATATATATATATATATATGATTCGTCAGACTCGATGACCAGCTGGCCATTGAGTTACCTATTACTGCTAATAATCTTTATAGGTGTGGTCACTCTCTGACCGACCATAATCAACATCCTTTTGCGTATTACTGCACGAAATTTTTAGAGTGTGTTTCTTTTCGGATTTATGAACTACTGACCGGAGTACCGAGTATATATGTGGTTGTTTAAAATTTCTCAATTACAAAAATGTAACCTACCTGAGATGGTGTAAAACTAACATGGTTTGTAATTAGGTACCCTTATATTTTGATCCTAACTATTAGCGGATAGACTTAGCTTTTAATTTTCTCAGAATCGGTAAGATGCCGATCGTGATTCCTGTTTGCCTTTATAAAAAAATGGGCATTGTGTCAAAGAAAGAAATAATTTTTATTCCTTTTATAATAGCCTTGAAAAAATACCTGGCATGAACATCATAGCTTCTCGTTTCTACTTCTTCCGTAAACCATAATTTGTATGCGTAAGAAATTGGTTCTATTTCTGTTGCTCTTGTAACTTAGAATCGTAATTATTCATGAGTCTCGGAGGATCTGGTTCCGTTATTTGTCTCTTCAAAGACCAAGTTTGTTTGTGGTGCTTCGAATGAGAAACATGAATAGAGTACCAGTAATATAAGCTATTTCAACTGTACATGATGTTCAACCCAAACAACTCTCAAAAGAAAATGCTTTTGCGTAAGATCCAGATCCACGGGGTACCATCTGCTCACCAGCGCCTCATCGTGTCCCAATACCTTAAAATACTATCAGATGAAGCAACTGAATAATTCATTGTAAAATTAGTTTAATCACTATTGTAGAAGTGGATGATTGACAGCAAACCATTCTAGTATCTAGTTGTGTTTTATTTTATCATTTTTTCTCTTAATAAAATTCTTTTCTATATTCTAAATGTTTAAACATTTAAAGGCGTTTGTGATGTCGTTTAAGTCCTCGGTCGGCCTTGATTGAGTAGACCTATGGTCAAAGGAACTCCAGTCTTGACCACTTAACCTTTTATTAAGACACGGTGTATCTGATTACATCATCCAACATCTCCTTTAAAAAATGTGATTAGAGGACGATTTGGCTTCTATTTTTAGCAGGCCGAGTGACTGCGAAGAGGCTTTCTCGTTGGCTCAGTCTTTGGCGTCCCTTCAAACACTCAGATGTAGCTGTTGTATAACCCAGATCAATTCTGACCCAGCAAACTTATGATAAAAGATACTCCAACCGTGACGGTCATATCTGTTTATGACTACACTGTCTTATATACCCCCCCCCCTTTTTTTTTTGAAAACTGTCGGACGTGATTTGTGGGAAATTTGACTGGTATTTCTTGCAGGTCGAACGACCGTATAGATGTTCCCCTGCTGGCTTGTTTTAATAATAGCTTGATGGTCTTACCGAGGGATGGTGGCAGTAGTCAATAAAAGATGGGAGGCATTATCGATTTCTTTCTTACACAGGCAGAAGGTATCAATTTAATGGGGGAGAGGAAATGAGATTGTGTGAAATCCAAACACTTCTCAGTGTGCATTCGCAATGTAACTTAAATGGGTGACGATAATTTTGCTCAACTGTGTAAACATCGCCTTAAAGTGGTGACTGTCGGAGAAGTGTTAACACACACAACTTCAGCATTCTGAATACACCAGAAGTGGAAACAGGCCTCTCGTTTTACGGTCCTCTATGTAGCTACTCAACCTGCTAGAAATAACAATAAAAATCTCTCTCAGCACCACCCTACCGTATTAAAAAAGGATTTCGTGGAGGTGGAAATTTTAGTTATTAAAGTGGTTTCGCAATTAGCCATCTAATTTACGGGGAAAATAATAAAAAATTAAAATATTAGATAACAATTATTAAAGCTCCCCCCCCCTTGCGACTTTGTTTCCTCATAACTTCCAGAAAAATGGATTTTTTTTTAATGCAATTTTTTTCACGAATATGCTTCAGATGGTGCAGGTTCTGATTATATTGGAATTTGGGCAAGACTTCCGCCTGCAGCCTTTTAAAAAAGTTTTTCGACACAATTATGGAGCTGCAGTGGAGTTCATCTGAACCTGTTGATTTTGGCTAAAGGGGTTCATAGATGTATTATGTCTAAAAATAAGATAGGATGATCACATTCTGAATAAGTCCCCACCACTATCTAAAAAAATTTGAGATGTTTTTGCCTGCCCTCTTTTTTCTATTTATAAGAGAGAAACTAGAGTTTTAACTATATAATTCTTCTTTCTTTGCCATGGAGTTGGACAAGTTATAAAGCCATTTGATTGTATTACCTGTTTTGTTATATTTTTTTAAAATACATTCCCTTTGTTTTAATTAATTTTGAAATTCATAAAGAATTTAGTAAAATAACTCGTTAAACTGATGTTTGAAACACAAATTAATGAAATTTTGATTGACAGCTTTAATTTAGATTTAATTTAAAATAGGAAGTTAGTACTCTCAGAACCAGAAGCTGTCTCCCGTTCCAAGAAATACTGGACTAAACATTTTTGATAACGTAACACAAAATGAGTTGAGTTATGAATAAATATGTGTACAGGGTCATATCTATGTTTAAATTTAATCTCACTGTGAAATTAACCTTCATTACTAGACCACAGCACATTTTGGCAGTTTGAATTATGTATTGGACTGGTTAATTTTGTTGTTTTTAGGACTCAGTATCCACTCACATCTAACTACAAAGCTGCTAAGCCATTATAGCAGGAAGCTGTCTAATAATACTTAAACAAAACTGTTAAGTGCTGCAACTCCTAGTTTTATATCATGACCAAAACACTTGTGGATCTGACTTTTTCAGGTTTAATAGTTTTGCATCACCACATCACAAGACTTTTCACACAGAATTTTATTCACAAGTCTTTGGTCAGTTTATGTTAGAAGACACTTAATCAAGGTGCGCTACAGCGGTACATGATTATTTAACAGACTTCTTAACCACACGGTCTGTTTAATGTCAAAAACTTAGAGAACATTAAAGTTACAAATGTAATTTGTTAGTTTTTGGCACCCACTTGAAATTGTCTTAATTTTCAAGTCATTTTTTTTTATTATGTGTATTATTTTCTTAAACGTTCATTTATGATTCTAATATATTTCCTTTCATGGAACTCTAATATCCTCTGGGCCAGTGTTTCTTTCCAGTTTGCACGGCATTATGTGAATGAGAGACAGACCTGTTCTTGGCTAGCAAGGCACACTGGCATCATAATCTTCCATACCAGAAACTTTGTGTCACGCTGAATCTCCCCGAGGACTACATTAAGGATACATGTGTCTGTGGAGTGCTCAGCCACTTGCATGTTAATTTCATGAGCAGGCTGTTCCATAGATTAGATCAATTGGAATCCTCATCGTTGTAATGATGGAGTGCTAGAGAGAGAGATATCTAGGGCTGCATATGCTAATTCAATGAGTTGGTTGTCCACTTGATAAAAAAACTGAACATTTATATGTGAAACTCAATGGAAGAGTCCATCATGTATTTTATCAACTCTGGAAATTGGTTAAAAGTAAATACAACAGCAGGAGGATTTGAACTTTAAAAAAATGTCACAGCCATCTTGATGCTATCTAAAAATAAAAGTAATTTTAGAAATCTGAGGAGTTATATTGCTTAGCCCCAGTTCAACCCTGATCAAGCAGACACTTAAAAGCTTTGATCAAAGATTTTCCAGTTGTGAGCATTCTGCCTTCTTGTTTTCAGAACTTGTATGCCTAGAACTACAAATAGGATATCTAGAACAATTACCTCAGTACAGGTCCAATGCATTCAGAGGTTCAGCACATTGAGCAACTTCATACAGGCTCTTGCTTTGAATCACTCATGGGGAAATAGATCTGTCGTTAAAGGCATTCCAGTCATCGACATTCGGCCTTTTCCCCAGGAATAGTATATCTTGGACTACATTATCCAATGTGTACAGAGGTTTGGCAAGTTGAGCAACTACATAGAGGCCTCTGCTTTGATTCGTAGTTTTATTGTTTAGTTTTTAAGTCACTCCTGGTGAAGTAGATCTATGAACAAAGGCATCCCAGCTATGAATATCCTGCCAATTTTGCAGGCATAGTATATCTAGGATTATATGTATCAAATGTGTTCTTCCATTTTCATAATTTGAGGGAGATTTAGTTACTGCTTCCAGCAGTAATAACAGTCATATGGCTGATCATCATATATTTTTACTTTGTGTGCATTATTTTAGATACTCATGCTACTTGTCATATGCTGGGTAACTTTGGAAGCATATTTTTGTCACCATGGGTAATATCAGGAAATATGGCATGCATACATTAATAATTTAACTTTTATCAAAATTTCTTGGTTTTAATACAAACTAATGAAATGAATTCAAATTTTCAAATGAAAAATACTTATTACTGTGGAGTGGTATCCAGCCGTAAGAACCCTGCCAAAAACAAACCCAGTAGCCTGGGGTAGTCTTCTACCTGGCCGGCTCCTGTCAAACCACCCAACCCATGCCAGCATGGAAGACGGATGTTAAACGATGATGATTTACTCTCTCTCTCTCCTCCTCTGTTTCTGTGATTCTCTTCCTGTGTGTGTAGAGCATTCTTTTCCACTTTACCTAGTACCAACCTCAGTATGTTCATACATCCTGCATCTTTTATGTTAACTCTCTCCATTTTTCTTTTTCTCTCACTCTATATGATTTAATGGGTGACTAGAGCAATCAACCAACATTTATATCTGCTATTATTATATAGAAATTTGTTCATCATCATCATCATCACCGTTTAATGTTCACCTTCCATGCTGGCATGGGTTGGATGGTTTGACAAGAGCTGGCAAGGTAGAAGACTGCACCTGATTTCAGTGTCTTATACTCCATTACTGATTTTTAATAGATACTGGGGGAAGGGTGCAATTGAAAACTTTTCATGCAATGTGTCTAGGGCAAGTGGACCTTGAAGATCCTATCTTGCCCTTTCTAGGCTGTATCAGGCAGAGCATTTGAATTTAGTACTTCAAATTAAGGGAACAATATTTGATTTACTGTTTTTCCTACTTGTTATTACCAGTAAGCTCTAATTCCCTGGTACAACACCTAGGTGGACTTAGATACAAGACTTACTAGACAATGTTGTATTTACTTCTATAGTTTTACTGTAACTTTATTACATTTTTCCTCTTCATATTTTCTGAACTCCTTTAGTCTTATGGGATATAAGACAAGCTCACTACTTCCATAAAATGCTCCTAGTACACTCTGTAGAATGGTTAGTGGATGAGTGTAGACAACATAGATTTGATAGGGCCTTTTAGTCTTGTTGAGGACATGACAACCTATCTAGTACTGGTGCCATGATAAAGTACACCCACTACACTCTAAAGACATATGAGTGAGATGTGGTCCTCCACTCCATCTGGGTGGGCAGTAACTTTGAATAAGAACTAACTCGGGCTATTTTACATCCACTTTTCATGCAAGTATACAACAACATGGATATAAAATAATAATGGTAATATCATTTGTGGTATTGGTCTCAATAGGAAATAGTGTCGTTATGTATGACAATTGTTTGAAGAACTTTTCAGCTGTTAGTCTCATGTGAAAAGATATTTAGCTCTATTTGGATAAAAATGTTAAAGTTGATTGTATTTACATTGCTAACTTAAAATTAAAAAAAAAAAGAATTGAAATTTAATTTCTGCAGCTAATAAAAGCAGATTACCCTGTTATTCATGTATTTTTTTTTTTCAGTTATTCAGAGGAGAGGGAGAATGTCATACCTTTGGTATCAATGGTAACTTTACCAAGGCATGGTTACCTGCCAGATATCCCCCGTGAAAACAACTTACTTTTTGAATTCCTCCTCTACATGCTTGGAGTACTCATTCTCTTCCTGCAGTATGTCAACCTTTATAAGACAGTCTGGTGGCTACCTCATTCACATGCAAACTATGCTCTGGTAATCTTTCTTTTCATTCTTTATTCAACTGTTCTTTTCTATTGTAAACAATAGGTTTCACCTTAATCTAATTGTAATATTTTGGAAAAAATCTTTATGCTACCGTTAACACACATAACTGTATATGCGTTGACTGCAGCATTGGTGACACCCCAAGCTAGGAAGTTCAGGAGTCTTGGAGAATATGGAGTAACCACTTAGTCACTACTGTCCCCAGGTCAGACCAACTCTAGTCCCAGGTGATAATACCTTTCAAGGGCTTCAGTTATGGCTCAAATAGCAGAACTACACAAGTATACAAGACCCCTTAGACATGGTTTGTGAGTATGTCCCAATGTTACACAAATCAATCCCCCTCACCAAGTGTTAAATAGGCTCTGTGTCTCAAGGTTACACATAGAAAAACAGGAAACTAAGAGAGTAAACTATAAAGAAATTGGTTGGAGGCAATGAGAAACCAGTGCTGCAGCTTTCCCCAAAAAACTCGGGGAATTTTCAGACTTTGGCATGGTGGTCTGCTTCCATTGATGCTTGTAGGCATGGCACACAAAGAAAGAAGAATGTTAAGATGGTCCATTATATAATATGATTACAGTGACCTGTGATTTTAGTATAGTAATTTCAAATCTTGAGCAGGAGTTTAGTTCTGATTGAGCAGAACTTACAATTAAAGGTTGTTCCAGCTCTGAACATCTTTATCTTACTCTATCTGTTGGTTTCAGTGATGATCATTCCAGTTGTTTGATCAATGGAACCACCTACTTATTTGATTATAATGTTAGTGGCTGAATATTCCACAGACCAATTTTCACATCTAACAGGTTTTCATATAATTTCACTGACAAAGCTATGGCAAAAATACTTGCTCAAAATGCCACACAAGTTTCATCGAACTCAGAATCTCATGATTGCAAAGTGACCTCAGCCATGCCTGCATGCATATTTCAGATGCAATGTATGTAGAAGTTTATAATTTAATGTATTCTTCCCTTGTTATACAGTTTCATATCAGCCATGCTTGAGCAAACTGTGCAAAGGTCTACCAGCCAACACTATTCCTCTTTTTTTTTTATTCTGTTAGAGTGTATGTATGATTACATAATCCACTGTGTACTTCCATTTTAAGTTGGTCAGGTGTGATATGAAGAACATTTGGTTGCCATTTCCAAGTATATCAGACAACTGCATAAAGGCTTCCTCAACTAGCTTGTTCTCTTTTTTTTTTTTTAAGATAGTAGGGTGTGATTTGAAGGAAATTTGGTTGCTGTATCTAGTGAATCAAATGACTATTAAAATTAACTCATTGGTTCATGATAAAACTGATTAGACATTTCTCAAACATCCTTCCTATTATAGTTTTCCAAGCTATAACTGAAAAGTTTAAGACCTGGATGTCTATGGGAACTCTTTATGCTGATGAAATAGTCCTTATAACAGTCTGTGAAAGTCAAAGAAATTCCAGATATGGAAGCAAAACATAGAATTGAGACACTTCAGGGTAAATGTGGTGAAGGCCAAAGTTTACTAAATTTTAGAAAACAAGATTCTGCTGCCATCAGAGTAACAAGTATGTTCAATATGCAGAAAGGGAGTCAGTAAGACTTCGTGTTGTACACAGTGTGAACTATGGATGCACAAGAGGTGTACTGGGATCACTGGCAGGTTGATGATGAATAAAGCCTTTGTATATGGCAGATGTACAAAAGTAGTTTGCAGCCAGTTCAGTAGTGAAATGCCTTTTCAATTGTTTTGAAGGCTCCGTTGAAATAGTTGAGCTCTGGGGGAGTGACGCTGCTCTGAAAGGATAATAACCAGTATAAGAACAGTGGGAAAAAGTCCAGGGATCTATTTATTACCTCTGCTAGCTATGAGGAGGTGCTCTCTTTGTGTAAAGGATAGATTGTATGATGTTTGTATACAAAGTGCAATGTTGTGTGGTAATGAGACTTGCTCACTGAATGCACAGGATGTGAAAGTTGGAGAGAACTGAAGCAAGCACGAATGTATGATGTTGATATTTTTGTAATTGCTTAGTTATCTTACTGTGCTGTTGTTTAGCTGTAGGTCAGTCCTGACTAAATAGGCCTATGAAACATATGAAATGTAACTTTCAGTGCTGGCTCTCATTTCTATAGAAAATCTGTAGAGATGACTTTAAAAAGTGAAATAGCACAGTAAGATAACTAAGCAATTACAAAAATATCAACATCATACATTCGTGCTTGCTTCAGTTCTCTCCAACTTTCACATCCTGTGCATTCAGTGAGCAAGTCTCATTACCACACAACATCCTCATTTAGTGCAAGCGTACCATCATCCATGCGAACACATTTCTCTCCTACAACATCACTATTCTCTCTCCTACACTCATCTCTGCATCTCATCTAAATTGATTCGCTCCCTAATTAGTTGGGCTATGACCCTCTCTGTAACTTTCATAACCTGATCTAACAGCTTGATGCCTCTGTAATTATTTGTATCTAAAGCGTCACCTTTACCTTTGTAGCAGTTGACTATGATGCTGCTACACCAGTCATTGGGTATGACTCCTTCGTGTATCACCTGGTTCGTAATACGGGTGACTAGGCTATAGCCAACACTGCCCTTATCTGGTGGTCAATGAGGAAACTTGGGATAGAAGAATGGTTAGTGAGAGCTGTGCGAGCCATGTACAGAGATGCTGCCAGTAAGGTGAGGGTTGGAAATGAGTACAGCAATGAATTCCGGGTAGAGGTAGGGGTCCACCAAGGTTCCGTCCTCAGCCCCCTCTTATTTATCATAGTCCTCCAGGCAATCACAGAGGAGTTCAAGACAGGTTGCCCCTGGGAGCTCCTCTATGCTGATGACCTTGCCCTAATTGCGGAGTCACTATCAGAACTAGAGGAGAAGTTTCAGGTGTGGAAGCAAGGTCTAGAATTGAAGGGCCTTAGAGTCAACCCAGCGAAAACCAAAATCCTAATAAGTAGGAAGGTAGATAAAACACAAACCCCTTCAGGTAGATGGCCCTGCTCAGTATGTAGAAAAGGAGTAGGTAGTAACTCTATAAGATGTACCCGGTGCAAGCTATGGACACATAAGAGGTGCAGCAACATCAAAGGCAGGTTAACTAGCAAGTTAGTTTTTGTTTGTGGCAGATGTTCAGGTGCAATAAAGACTGCAAACAAACAGGAAACAACTTCTATCTCATTCCAGGGTGAAAAACTAGAGGTAGTCGATAGCTTCCGCTATCTGGGCGACCAAGTTAGTAGTGGGGGTGGGTGCGCTGAAAGTGTAGCTGCTAGAATAAGAATAGCCTGGGCAAAGTTTAGAGAGCTCTTACCCCTGCTGGCGACAAAGGGACTCTCACTCAGAGTAAAAGGCAGACTGTATGACGCATGCGTACGAACAGCCATGCTACATGGCAGTGAAACATGGGCTGTAACTGCTGAGGACATACGTAAGCTCGCAAGGAATGAAGCCAGTATGCTCCGTTGGATGTGTAATGTCAATGTGAATACCCGTCAGAGTGTAAGTATCTTGAGAGAAAAGCTGAACATTAGAAGCATCAGTTGTGGTGTGCAAGAGAGACGATTGCGCTGGTATGGACATGTGGTGAGAATGGATGAGGATAGCTGCGTGAAAAAGTGCCACACCCTAACAGTTGAGGGAACCCGTGGAAGAGGTAGTCCCAGGAAGACCTGGGCTGAGGTGGTGAGGCAAGACCTTCGTACATTGGGCCTCACCGAGGCGATGACTACTGACCGAGACCTTTGGAAATGTGCTGTGTGTGAGAAGACCCGGCAAGCCAAGTAAGATCATTGCCAGTGCCCCTGGACTGGCTCTTGTGCGGGAGGCACATGAGATGCACCATTTTGAGCGTGGCCGTTGCCAGTACCGCCTGACTGGCTCCCGTAGGATTTTCGAGTGAGATCGTTGCCAGTGCCCCTGGACTGGCTTGTGCGGGTGGCACATAAAAGACACCATTTCGAGCGTGGCCGTTTTCGTGCGGGTGACACGTAAAAGCACCCACTACACTCTCTGAGTGGTTGGCGTTAGGAAGGGCATCCAGCTGTAGAAACTCTGCCAAATTAGATTGGAGCCTGGTGTTGCCATCCGGTTTCACCAGTCCTCAGTCAAATCGTCCAACCCATGCTAGCATGGAAAGCGGACATTAAACGATGATGATGATGATGATATATACCCCACCTGTCCTCGTCTGTTGTTTCTTTCGTAAATTCTTCCATATATATATATATACTCTCTCTTACAATGTATGTATGATTTATGTATTCTCATTATTGAAATTTAACCACATAAGTAGTTTAAACTCAGTTTGTAATCTGGTTATTCCAGCATAATTTGCACAAACAACAAATGAAAAATGTTAAAAAGGTAAGATTGATCAGTCCATTGACTTAATATTTGTACCAACTGTCAGAGATATGTGAAAGGAACTTAACAGTAAAAAAGAAATATTAGAAATTCAGTATTACAAAAATGTATGATGAATGATCAAAAATATATAATAAATGATCATCTTTATTTGAATATTTGCAGAATTTCTACCTGATTGACCCTTATTTGGTAAGCTTCCTTCTACTGCTCATGAGTCGACGCCTTGTTTGGTGTTTTGTGCAAGAGGTAAGTTGATTTTTAACATAAAAGAGAAACAGATTTCTTGCACTTTAATTAAATTTATTTGGTAACTAATATTGTTGTAAACTTTTGTAATTAGGTTTATTTTTCTTATTCTGAAAGTTATTGTAGTCACTTTGATAAAACTCATTGTTTTACATAAAGTTATTTAAGCATCCTCTTCATCTAGAATCTTCTTAATGATGATCATCCTCATTGTGTCTATTTTCCATGTTGGTATGAATTAGACAGGTCGTCTTTGACCAAGTCAGCTTCTACTGGAAGTTGCTGCTTCCAAAGATTATTTGCACGTGTCATTTGCCTTCGTTTCTATGACAGGATGATCTTCCTATCACCAACCATTTTGCAGAGAGAACTGGATGCATTTTTTTCCAATGACACCAATACTGAAGAGGTTGAATAAGGGAGACTAAAACCTTATGCATTTGCTGCTCAGAAATCTTTTTTTTATATATGTGGCTGTGTAGTAAGAAGCTTGCTTTCCAACCACTTGGTTCCAGGTTCAGTCGCACTGTATGACACCTTGGGCAAGTGCTGCCTACTATAGCCTCGGGCTGACCAAAGCCTTGTGAGTGGATTTGGTAGATGGAAACTGAAAGAAGCCCATTGAATATATATATATATATATGTGTGTGTGTGTGTATGTCTTTATGTCTGTGTTTGTCCCTCCACCACCACTTGACAACCAGTGTTGGTGTGTTTACATCCCTGTAACTTAGCAGTTTAGCAAAAGAGATCGATAAAGTACTAGGCTTAAAAAATAAGTCCTGGGGTTGATTTGTTTGACTAAAACCCATCGAGCTGGTGTCTCAGCATGGCCATAGTCAAATGACTGAAACAAGTAAAAGAGTAAAAGATTAATGTTACATTGTTCATACCATTCATTTTTTTACTTTATGTTGATTAATGATGTTTTCAGTTTTCTAGTTAATTGAAGTTGGCTCTAAATTTATGCTTTTTTTTTTTTTTTTTTAATTAAAGTCACAGATATTTGAATTAGTGGGTTTTCAATTAGCTCCAATCTCAAGCATGAAGCATATGCATTTTTTCATACATCCAAAAGGCCTGTATTGATAGACGACATACAATTAAAATAGTGTCCTCGTTATCTCTGCCCTCTACCACCATGACTCATGTCAGTTGTCAAGATCCAGATGTGATCAGTAATTATAATAAAGTGTATTTGTTCTAAAATATTTAAAGTCTCCTACTTTTGACTGAAAACTAATTTGTTATACATGTTCAGTCTACACTAATAAAGCAAATATTTATATTATTTAGGACAGGGGTTGGCAGAATTAGTAATATTTAATTATTTAGGATGGTAGATTTACAGACATAGGACAAGATGCATTGCAATATTTAGTTGCATAAGGCGGTGAGCTGGCAGAATTGTTAGCCCACTGGGCAAAATGCTTAGTGGCATTTTGTTCATCTTTACGTTCTGAGTTCAAATTCCGCATCCTTTAAAGGTCAATAAAATAAGTACCAGTTGAGTACTAGGGCTGATGTAATCAACTTAACCCCTCCCCTCGAAATTGCTAGCCTTGTGCCAAAATTCGAAATCCATATTTTATTGCATTCTTTTCTGAGGTTGCCTTGATCTTGTATCCTTTTATGGTTAATAGAAAACAATACCAGTCAAATATTAGGGTCTATGTAATTAACTATGCCCCTCCTCCAAAATATGTGACCTTGTGCCTTAGTTAAAAACCAGGCTGGTTGGTATAAAATGGGTTAAAAGGACAACTTATCGGGCATGATTAAAATAACCACCCTATTTTATTATCAAGTTAGAGTATTTAACTTGCTCTTTGTTTCCCCCTCCTTCATGATCTTTTGCTTATTTAAATTTCTCCTCTAATGATTGTCTTCTGTTAGTCCCCAAGAGACATGAGGTCTAATTATTCTTGATGTGCCCATCTTTATCTACCCCCGGGAGTCTAGCTCATTTCTCCTCAATTGGTAGCAATCCTTTGCCTCCACTTTCTGTGTCTGTACTCAACTTACCACCTTATTTACAGCCACTAGGTCCCTGCTAACCATAATGACAGTCATAGCAATGTCACATTACAACAGTTACTCATCATTGCATTAGAGCATTTGGAATTAAACTCTATTTACTTTACTTTATTGCCTGACCTTATTTGTGGATTAAATTTGTGCAGCGCCTGATGCAGCATATGGAATAAATAATAAATGGAATGAATAAATAATGAAATGTTTGAAATGAATAATAAATGAAAAATTGAAACTTTAAAGAAAGGAAAAAATTAATGATGCTTGTAAATCTACCATCTGCTGGCCAAGTATGGGCCAACTTCTCTTATTCTTCACTGGTACAGTTGCAGCCAAACTGTGATTAACAAAGAACCAAGTAGTTTTTCTGCAGAAGACAGGCTTCCTTCTATAGGTTCCAAAACATTAGGATCGTGATAATGAAAGGTAGATGTAGAGAAATTGAAGAGATGAGTGGGTGTGTTGTGTGCAAGAGGTAAGATGGAAGGGATCTCCAACCAAAACTCCTCAAGGGTAGAAGACAGTAGTTCAAACTCTTTTGGATGGACAATGGCAATGACAGGGGTGGAATAGGTATATTGTTAGCTGAGAGATAGAAAGATAAGGTAATTGAGGTAGTCAAGGTATGTGATAGGATAATTAATTTAAGATTAATCATAGGCATCACAATAGCAACATTTATCTCAGAATATGAACCACAGGTAGGATTACCTGAAGAGCAGAAAGGTTATTTTTATGAGATCCATCTGCAGACTACTTCAACAATGAGTGATAGTGACCTCAGTATTGTTGCTGGTGACTTCAATGGACATGTTAGCCAACACATTAATGGCTTTCGTGATGTACATGGAGGCTATGGTTACAGCACAAGAAATGAGGCAAGTATAAGGGTCCTGGAGTTTCATGATGCAACTGGTCTAACAATTTGCAACACACTCTTTAAGAAATCAGCCAACCACCTCATCACCTATCAATTTGGCGAACACACCAGTCAGATTGATTACATTCTCACCAGGAGTACACCATGCAACCTAGGTTAGTGGCTAGTGACTTCTGTATCAGAGCTAGTTAAACACAGAAAAGAAAAACATGGAGTAAGTAGGTTTAGAAACTAAAAGATCCAGCAATTGGGAATAAGTTTAGAAAACGTTTGATGCACTGAATGCAGGGAAGTTGATTTAGATACCTGTAGCATAGATGACAAATGGGAATTTTTATGAAATAACTTGCTTAGGGCTCTACATGAGATATGTGGCCAAAAGTAATATGGTAGTAGAATGATAAAGTTGATATGGCATTCAAGGTTAAGAGACAGACTTGGAAAGATTGGAATGATGGTAGTCATAGGAAACCCTACATAATAACTAGAAGAGCATCTAGCCATCAGGTATACTTGGTTAAAAGTGAGGCAGAAAGGAAGAAATTTGCATGTGTTCTGCAATGTGAGGATCAGAAGTGGGAAATGTTCAGGATTGTGAGAGAGAATGAAGATATCATTAATGAGAGGTGAATTTAAGATGATGAAAGCAAACTTGCTACCAAAATGCAGCAAAAGAAGCTGGTGTAGAAGTGCTATTATGAAAGGCTGCTGAATGCGGAATAGACATGGGATAAACAGCAATTGTCCCTTGCTAACGCAATAGAGGGACCAGCAATTTGAGTGAAAGTAATGTGGTAGGTAAAGTACTGAAGGGAGAAAGCTACAGGCCCATTGGGAATAGTTGCAGAGAAGCTTAAAATATCTGGAGAAGTAGGAGGGTGTTATATCCAAAGACTGATGTAAAGTATCATCATAAACTGCTACAAGGGTATAAGTGATGTCTTAGAGAGAAGCAACTTTAGAGGAATCAAACTTTTAGACCAAGTTATGGAGTTCATGGAGGAAGTTATATCTCAGTTGATCTGTGATAAAGTACACCTGGATGAGATGCAGTTTGGCTTTGTCCCTGGAAGAGGAACTACAGGTGCAATCTTCCTTGTGAGGCAAATGCAGGAAAAATCCCTGGTTAAGAATAAATTTCTATTCCTGGCTTTGGAGAAGGCATTTGCCGGGATACTGCATTCAGTAATTTGGTGGGCTCTGAGGAAACTAAGTGTAGATGAAGTGCTTGTGCGAGCAGTTCAAGCTACGCACAAGGATGCTGTAAGGAAAGTGAGAGTTAGCATGGCTTCAATGAAGAATTTAGTCCATCAAAGTTCAATCCTCAGTCCTGAATAGTTTAAGATTGGCAGTCCATAGGAACTTCCTATATGCTGATGATCTAGTTCTTATAGCTGAACCTATAGGGAAATTAGAGAAGAAATTTCAGGCATGGAAGCTAAACCTGGAATTGAGGGGCCTTAAGGTTAACCTGGCAAAGAAAGATTTTAGTAAGTGGGAAAGACAACAGGATCCTGGTTCCTTCTGGGAAATAGCCTTGCTCAGTATGTAGGAAAGCAGTAGGTATAAATTCCGTATGCTGTACTTCATGTAAGCTATGGACATAGGAGAGATGTAGTGGAATTATTGGCAAACTGTCTAAGAATGTAAACTTTATATGTGGTAGATGCATTAGAGTAGTACATACAAGCACACCTAAAATTGAGTTTCTTAAAAGCCCAGATGATTCGGTAGTAGTTGATCACTTTTGTTGCCTAAGAAATACAATTAACAAGGGAGGTGGTTGCTCTGAAGTATAGTTGTTAAAGTAAGAACTGGTTGGAGAAATTTCAGGGAGTTACTACCACTTTTGATAACAGAGATCTTTTTCCCAAGAGGGAAGAACAGTTTGCATAATGCTTGTGTTAGGACTACAGCACTGCATTGGTATTGGATGCAGAGGACTTGAGAAGACTGGAAAGAAATGCAGTGAGCATGCTGTGTTGGATGTGCAATGTAAGTGTTCATGAAAGAATTAGTACAAAGGTGCTGAGTGAAAAACTGGGTAAAGAAGGGATCAGATGTATTCAAGAAAGAAGCTGGGGATGATATGGACATGTGATGCATTTGGCTGAGAATAGCTGTATAAAGAAGTACAATGTCCACTCAATGTGACTGGAACTGCAGCAGATGAGCTGACAAAGGACTGGGATCTCTGGCAATATGAGATTGTCAGAAAGACTTGCCTTCCTCAGCAAAACTGAGTTCTGGAAGTGCTGGGTTCTCAACCTGTTTCAGTGACACTCCCACCTCCTCCTCATACATTATGTCTTTCCTCTTCCTCCACAGACTACCCAACCATGTCATATTTTATTCCTTCCTACCTCCCCCAGTGACTGTATCATCTTCACCACTGTAGCTGATCACTGCCCCCACTCTTCTGCATTTCACAGCTGATGGTTCTTGTTGAAACAAGAACCATCCACCCTTGAACCATACCCATGTTGGTTGTCTCCCCCCTCCATTCTCCTTCCCATACAATCTTACAAGTTTGTACAAGTTTGGGTGCCTTTCTGCTATTATTAGTCTTACAGCTTCTACTGATGATTTTCTCTTTCTCTTCCCACCTTTTCCCCTACTAGATATGACTAGCCATACAAATCCCTCTGCTGGAATCTCCACTGCTCCCCATCCACCTCATAGTAATCCCTTGGTCCCCTAGCATGAAACTGACCCCTCCCTACCTACCCCAAAGCTCATTGTCCTGCAAACTACATGATGACGTCAATAGTGCAAGGTGGCATGAAAAATGCATTCAGTCCATGTTGTTAAATGGTTGTTGTTAGGAAGGATAACCAGTTGTAGACATCATGCCAAATCAGACATTGGAGTTCAATGCAATTCTCGGACACAGTGGATCCTATCAAACTGTACAACCCATGCTAACATGGATATCAATTGATGATGATGATGATGATTATGGTTATATATAATACACACACCAGACTTCTTTTAGTTTTTATCTACTAAATCAACATTGGTTGTCTTGAAGTTACTGTAGAAGACACTTGCCTAAGGTGCCATGCAGTGGGACTGAATCTAAAGCCATATGGTTGAGAAGTACATTTCTGAACCACATTGTTATACCTTACAAAATTAAAAAGAAAAATAATTGTAGAAATGCATAAGGAATATGCCAGTGTTTAGCAATGATCCATTATTAATCTTTAGGGTATTGGATTAGCAGATGAAATACATTACACTAAATAGCTACATTCTTCTATGTTCTGAATTCTAATTCTGCCTTTCATCCTACTTGTGGCATTGATAAAATAATTGACTGTGCTACCCTTCAAAGGGATTAACCTTCTACCTGTGTAATTCCTATTAAAATACTGTACCAAAATCTTTGGTTTCAATTATTCTTCGTTTTCTTTATTCTACAATTGCTTCTTTTCTAATCTTGGATTTTTTTTCTTTTTTGTCAGGTTTATGGCTCTAAAAATAAGAAAAGTGTTCTCTACTGGTTTGTTCAGTTGATCAAATTGGTAATTGTTACAGGAATCCTAGGGACATTCTGTTGGTCTGCCTACCATGTGATAGTTCGCTATTCTTTCGTCAACAGTTTATTTCTGTGCTATCCGTAAGTATATTTCTTGTGTATCTAGTCAGCTTTAACCATTCCGGTAGTTTATTTTCTCTATTTCATTCTTCCTGACACATCCTCTTTTGTTTTCTAATATGGCACTATTATCTTTCTCAAATTACAGGTTGGCAACCTATCTGATTCTTTTTGGTTTCACATTGAAGCCAATATTCCAGAAAAACCTTCTCTGGCCATGCCAAGTTGTCGACAAATCTGTATCACCATCATCTTCTCAAAAACACAAGAATTCACAGGATTCGTCTCACATTTCTTCTGAAGACAGTGTTCTCTCACACACCTGTACTCTCACCCCTGACATAGTACGTGAAGAAGTGGAGTGCTTGAAGCTTGATTTCAACAATCGAGTCAAGCAGGTCTTGTTCAACTCCATGTTGACTGCCTACTACATGGCTTTTGTTCCGCTCTGCTTTGCTCAGGTAACAAATTTCTCAATATTTTGTAAATTCTCACTCTTTAAAGCACTCGTATTTTTGTTTTGCTTCTCTTTCATTTTCTCTGTCTTCTGTTTCTTTTCACTCCTCTTTTTCTTGCTCTTCTTTCATTCCTTTTCCCTCTCTCTTCTCTTTCCTGCCACTCTTCTCCCTATCTTTCTGTCTCAGTTTTCTTCTGATAACATGATGTGTTAATCATAGATATCCAGCTTTTCCATAATGCTACCAAGAAACCTACAGGTATTCTTTCATCTGACTGTA
This sequence comes from Octopus bimaculoides, assembly GCF_046866305.1. Classification (NCBI taxonomy): domain Eukaryota; kingdom Metazoa; phylum Mollusca; class Cephalopoda; order Octopoda; family Octopodidae; genus Octopus; species Octopus bimaculoides. The sequence goes on along the minus strand of NC_142949.1, from coordinate 21,898,381 downwards.
GATTAATGTTAAGAAGAAGCATAAACTTGTCATAATCCTCACTTTTTGAGGACAGAACATCTCTTTTACAATCTCTATCTCATTTTCTCTATCGTCACTTTAGTTCTCTTCCAGAGAAATAGAAAGCAACAGCTCTCCATTTCTCTGACACATTTGTTCTCTTTTGAGCCCTCTTTTTGCTTTTCAGAATTTTCTATAACCTTTTGTTTTTTTCTTTACACAAATTATAGTTTTGTTGATTTATTTTTTCACTTTATTTTCAGTAATTATTGATCAGTTTATTTATTTGTCTTTCAGTTTTTTTTAATTTTTGCTAATTGAATGCTAAAAATCTCATAAAAAATTTCATTTTTATTTTGGGACCACACTCTGTTACATAACAAATTATCTATTTTATTTAATTGTAATAAAATATTAAGTTAGAATTTATTTAAAAAAAAAAAAACGCTTGTATCATGATCCATAAACCTGTCAGGGTGCAAAAATGATGATTGAATGTTGTCTTATGGGTCACCCTTTACATTCAAATGGAATGCCAAGACAACTACACACTGTTTTCTTTTCACAATCCCTTTTTCTGAATGTGTGTGTGTGTATATATATATATATATATATATATATATATATATATATATATATATATATATCAGTGGAAGCGTGACTGTGGTTAAGATGTTCTTTGCTCAACCATGTGTTTTCAGGCTCACTTCTCACACATGGCATTGTGGGCCAGTGTCTTAAGTGAATTTGGGAAATGAAAACTGTATGGAACCCTGTCATACAAATATGCACATATAGTGTGTACGTGCATGGATAGGTGTGTGTTGGCATTGTTTATGTGCAACTCTGATGTCATTGCTGTGGCAGTGGCAACATTGTTTATGTCTGTTATAAAAATATATCTGGATTCTGAATGATTCATTGTGTGAGAGACCTAGGCAATAAGTAATTTACGTGGAAATGAGTAAGAGTTAGCAAAAGGGAGAGCCTGTAAAATACTTCAGCAGTTTTGTCTGACTGTGCTGGCATGGAAAAGTGGACAGAAAAATGGTGATGATAGGAGTAAAAGCAACATGAAACAAAAGAGAACTTCATGATTCATTTTCAAAAAAGCTGCTTGGGCCAAAAACATCTTTTCTGTTTCTCCTTCACATTGCAACTAACACCACACAAACGCACCAGGCATACAAATGTGCATGTGTGCACACATACACACACATCTGTCTATTCAAAAACATGTACTAATACATAGATGCATACACATATAAAGCATATAGTTTAAGCAAAAACTTGCAGACATAAAGATACTACAAACAACAGTCAATGAGATCATGCCCCACAATTCAAACAGTAAAACAACTCCCGTTTACCTTCCATTGTTTTTAAGAAGCAGTTTGGGATGTGCTGAAAAGTCCCTGGCTTTAAGGGTTGCGAAAGGCCTGGTTAGAGGCCCAGCCTTCCTAGCTCTTTTGCAGGGCTTAGAAAAACTGAAGGACCACTGCAGTATGTGTGTGAATCTGAGAGGTGAATATGTTGAATAAAATCATAATTAACTGATACATCCTGTATTTTCTTTTACCCAAAGCCAGGAACTTTTCAGCACCTCCTTGTATGTATTTATGTGTATACACACACAACACATACATAGATATATATAAAGGCACAGGCATTGCTGTGTGGTAAGAAGTTTGCTTCCCACATGAGTCTGGATTCAATCCTATTGCATGAAACCATGGGCAAGTGTCTTCTGCTTTAACCCCAGGCTGACCAATACCTTGTGAGTAGATTTGGTAGGCAAAAACTTAAAGAACTTGTGTGTGTGCATCTGTGTTACTATCTCCTTGCATTGACTTCAAGTGATAGCTGTAAACTAAGTTCACCTTTCTGTAAGGGGGGTGGGGCATAAAGTCACACACCATCTTGCAAAATGTGAAATTGCTATTTTCACAACTGCTGAAAATATTATTCATTGGATGGAGGCAAATAATCAACAAGGTGGGAATAAGGTAATGGTGTGGTGAGGGATTTGGCATAATCAGGTAATTGAACAATTTAATTTTGAGGGCTCTGACAGGTGATCCATATCTGGACATGCTTTGCAACAAGGTGATGTCTCACGTGCATTCTCTTGGAAGCGGAAATCCATTCTGCTTTCAGCAGGATGGGGTTTGCCCCATTATGCATTGCAGGTTCATGATTTTCGAAATGAACATTTTTCTAGGAACACGGCTCAAGCAATGCAGGCCAATTGAATGGGCACCATGGCCACCAGATTTAACTCCCATGGACTTTTTCTTCTGAGGCTAAATTAAAGCCCTTGTGTATTCTGAAAAGATTCATGATCAAGTACACCTTCAAACAATTGTAGAAGTGTGTGAACAAGTCACTGGCAATAAAAAGTTATATCAGAGGGTTCATTGCAGTTTCACATACCGTATAAACACTTATTAAGAGCTCTATGACACATTTATTATAATGGATAACCAACTTCATTGCTAATAAAGCATATTTCATATCTCTCATGGTGAGTCACTTTCTGGCCATCCTGTGTACATATATATATATATATGTATGTATGTATGTATGGATATGTGTATATATATATATATATATTTATGTATATATGGATATATATATTTATGTATATATGGATATATATATTTATGTATATATATGGATATGTATGTATATATATGGATATGTATGTATGTATATATAGAGATATAGATATATATATATGTATATTTGGATATATATATATATATATATATATATATATGGATACATATATGTATATATAGATATATATGTATATATGGATATATATATATATATAGATAGATAGATATATGTATGTATATATGAATATATATGTATATATGGATATATATATATATATAGATAGATAGATATATGTATGTATATATGAATATGTATGTATATATGAATATATATGTATTTATATATGAATATCTGTATGTATATATGAATATATATATATATATGTATGTATGTATGTATGGATGTATATATATGTATGTATATATGGATATATATATGTATGTATATATGAATATGTATGTATATATGAATATATATATATATATGTATATATAGATATGTATATATGTATGGATGTATGTATGTATGGATATATATGCATATGTACGCATAAGTGGGTTGGCTACACCCCTGGCAGAGGCCTTGGATTTAGGTCTCACTTGGCTTGCCGGGTCTTCTCACGCACAGCATATTTCCAAAGGTCTCGGTCACAAGTCATTGCCTCGGTGAGGCCTAATGTTCGAAGGTCATGCTTCACCACCTCATCCCAGGTCTTCCTGGGCCTACCTCTTCCACAGGTTTCCTCAACTGCTAGGGTGTGGCACTTTTTCACACAGTTATCCTCACCTATTCTCGCCACATGACCATACCATCGCAATCATTTCTCTTGCACACCACAACTGATGCTTCTTAAGTTCAACTTTTCTCTCAAGGTACTTACACTGTCTAGTATGCACACTGACATTACACATCCATCGGAGCATACTGGCTTCATTCTTTGTGAGCCTACGCATGTCCTCGGCAGTCACGGCCCATGTTTCACTGCCATGTAGCATGGCTGTTCGTACACGTGCCATACAGTCTGCCTTTTACTCTGAGTGAGAGGCCCTTTGTTGCCAGCAGAGGTAAGAGCTCTCTGAACTTTGCCCAGGCTATTCTTATTCTAGCAACTACACTTTCAGCGCACCCTCCCCCACTACTAACTTGGTCACCCAGATAGCGGAAGCTATCAACTACATCTAGTTTTTCTCCCTGGAATGTGACAGAAGTTGTTTTCTGCACATTTTCAGTGTTTATTGCACCTAAACATCTGCCACATACAAAAAATAACTTCCTAGTTAACCTGCCTTTGATATTGCTGCACCTCTTATTTGTCCATAGCTTGCACTGGGTACATCTTATAGAGTTTCTACCTACACCTTTTCTACAGATTGAGCAGGGCCATCTACCTAAAGGGGTTTGTGTTTTGTCTACCTCCCTGCTTATTAGGACTTTGGTTTTAGCTAGGTTGACTCTAAGGCCCTTCGATTCTAGTCCCTGCTTCCACACCCGAAACTTCTCTAGTTCTGATAGTGACTCGGCAATTAGTGCAGGGTCATCAGCATAGAGGAGCTCCCAGGGGCATCCTGTCCTGAATTCCTCTGTTATCGCCTGGAGGACTATGATAAATAGGAGGCAGCTGGGGACAGAACCTTGGTGGACCCCAAACTCTACCCGGAATTCTTCACTGTACTTATTGCCAACCCTCACCTTACTGACAGCGTCTCTGTACATGGCTCGCACAGCTCTCACTAACCATTCTTCTATCCCTAGTTTTCTCATTGACCACCAGATATGTCAACGAAAGCCAGGTACAGAGGATTATCTTTGGCTAGGTATTTCTCCTGCAGCTGTCTTACCAGAAATATAGCATCAGTGGTGCTTTTCCCTGGCACTAACCCAAACTGCATCTCATCTAAACTGACTCTCTCCCTAATTAGTTGGGCTATGACCCTCTCCGTGACTTTCATTACCTGATCTAACAACTTGATACTTCTGTAATTATTTGTATCTAAAGCATCCCATTTACCTTTGTAACAGTTGACTATGATGCTGCTACACCAGTCATTGGGTATGACTCCTTCGTGTATCTCCTGGTTCGTAATACGGGTGACTAGGCTATAGCCAACGCTGCCAGATATTTTGAGCATCTCTGCAGTGATTCCTGATGGGCCGGGGGCTTTCCCTGTCTTCATACTCTTAATTGCTTTATCTACCATGGTACTGTCAATTCGGATGGCTGGTCCCTCTGTTAGGTCGACATTCGGCAGACTCTCTTTCTCCCATTCATTCTCTTTATTGAGCAATCTTTCATAGTGGCATCTCCAAACCTCTTTCTTTGGAGCCTCGTTTAGTGTAAGTGTACCCTCATCCATGCGAACACATTTCTCTTCCACGACATCACGATTCTCTCTCACACACTGTCTTGCAACACGAAATACCTCAAGTCTTTGGTCCTCACGGCGCAGAACATTGGCAAATTTTTTCTTATCTGCTTCCTCTCTGGTTAAGTAAACCTGTCTCCTAGCTTCCCTTCTGGCAGTCTGATACAATTCCCTGCTACCACCGTTCTTCCATTCCTGTTTCTTTTCCCTAATTGCCCTGTCGACAGTATTGTTCCACCACGACGTTATTTTCGGTCAAGAGGGGACTTTGCACCATCCACAGATCTGGTCAGTGGCCCTCAGCAGGTTGTCCCATAGAAACGTCCAGTTGTCTTCTACATTGTGTGAAGCTACATCCCCCTCTATTTCGTCAAAGGCTTCGAGTAATACGTCTCTAAATCTGTCCATTTGCAGGATCTTTGAGCTTCCAGACCCTTCTCCTCCAAACCGATCTACTTCTGGGCATCCATTTGCCTTGATCCCGAAGTCGCTAACTACTAATCTGTGTTGAGGGGTACATTCTTCGCCAGGGAAGGTTTTGGCATTTATAAGCCGCCCTCTTTCCGTATTTCTGGTGAGGATGTAGTCAATTTGTCTAGAGTGTCTGTCGGAACGGTAGGTGACTAGGTGACAGGCAGGTTTCCTGAAGTTGGTATTGCAAACCATAAGATCGTTTGCATCACAGAACTCCAGCAGTCTGGTTCCCTCCTCATTGTGGGAACCGAAGCCATAGCCTCCATGTACACCATGGAAGCTTCCAGCATGACATCTAACATGACCATTGAAATCACTAGCCACAAAGAGAAAGTCCCTGTTATTCGTCAGTGAGGTAGTTTGCAGGAGGGTGTCGTAGAATTGGTCTTTCTGCCCATCCGGTAGCCCCGGTTGGGGGGAATAGGCCGAGATGACGTTGGCTAACCTATGATGAAGCACTAGTCTAATCTTAAGTACTTTGTCACATACTCTGACTACCTCGATTACCTTATGAACCCATTTCTCTGCTAGAAGTATTCCCATGCCCCCAACCCCATCAGAGACAAAATTTAGACAGATTTAGGTAGGGTTAGGGTTAGAGGAGCAATAACTTAAATAAAGTAAAGAAAAATAAACAAACATGAATTTAAGACAAAACAGAGATCGAGTGATGTTTACATAGAAAGAAATAGATAGATAGATAAAGAACGGATGGGGGGCGGGGAGCGCTAATATGGGATAATATGAAGGTTGGAAGTTTAAAAATTTCTTACTTGTACATATTTTGGAGAGCTTTGTCGTAATTCTATCAGTAGAGAGATTTGAAGACGATTAGGAGAAAGTGGGATATTGAACTGGTTTATATGGAGTTAGGGTCACGTAGGGCATGTATATATATATATGCGTGTGTGTATGTATGTATGTATGTATGTATGTATGTATGTATATATATATATATATATATATATATATATATATATATATATATATATATATAGCAATAAGAAAATGGAGGGGAATATGAGGTACTCGTCAACTTGCAGACACTGTATTCCGTTGATTAATCTGTTTATTTTATAACCAAAATGATAATAAAGACAATATACAGACACTTATGACATACCATGTCATATCAACAATTAAGATTTCAAATTTAAAGGACATCTAGCAATTGGGGAAGGGACAAAATCTTACAGCTGTTTTGGCCTAGCGTTGGCATGCCCCATTCTATCTATATAGCTCCAGTACGCTGGAGTAATTAGTAGATGAAAATGATGTAATGGGGGTACGTGCATGATTCACTAAGCATCTTCAGAGATTTACAAAATTCAATTCATGAATTTTGAAAAATACAAATATAAAATAAAAAATAATTATATAAAAATATAAGGCATATAAAAAAACATACAGAAAGTATATAAAAAAAGAGTCATAAAAACTCATATATACATGCATATGTATGTATACATTACCAAATACAAATATACATGAATACAAAAACATAGACAAATTAGTACATTTATGTGTGTTCAGATGCACATACACAGATGGCTGTATATGCATACCAAAACAGTCACTGTCACCATATGTGAGGGGGACAGACACAATATATATATATATATCCCTCCACACATACATACATACATACATATATGTATATATAAATACTCCCATACATACATGATCCCTGGTATAAACATTCTTTGTTGCATTTGGAAAGCTGTTTATACGCTAAATCTGTGGGGTATGTGCATGTCAGTTTAGTATGTGATGGAGGGGTCTACGTAGAAATTATTTCTTGAGGAGTTGTTGAGATAATAATATGCCAACTTTTTATAATTGTGATGAGGTACTCCATTATTTTTTCATATGGAGAAGATAGGGTCCTGCTAGTAGTGGGTATTTAGAATCCTGCTGGTATTTGGAGAGGGGTAATTTTTACTGCTAAGTCCTCTCATCTAATTGGACATCTATTGTTTTCAACTATCTAGGCTTAGCTACGGTTGGATAGCCACTAACCGGTCAAAAGAGTTAGGCATGAATATATATATATATACATACATCCACACACATGCGTGCATTATATATTAATACACGTGCACACATATATATACATATACACATACATACATACCTCCATGCCTGTATATACTTATATAGATGGAGTGTATATACAAATACAAAGATTAAATGAGTTGAATAGATTATTAAGAAGTTTATATGTGGATACAAATAAATAAATATTCGTATATATGTATACACACATACACAACCACACTATAATAAGGGGTAAAGTAACAAAGCAATAATATATTAATACTATAAGACTGCTCGTATTCCACTTCATGGAATGTTGGCGTTAAATGCCAAGATTATATCTGTAATACAGTCTCAGATTACTTATTAAGAATCCTACATATATATAACATATACCTATATGTTATCAATTTGTAGTTATTTTTGGTGAAAGTACGATCAAAAGCTATTGTACCCGACTTATTGTCTTAGATTATGCTTAAAAGTTTCCTATGTCTGACGTGTAAGTATTTATATCAATATCAATGTATGTGTATATATTTATATTTATATCTATGTATGTGTGTGTGTGTACACACACACACACACACACACACATATTCCACTCAAATGTGAAAGTGATATATCTCGATTTTGCAAAGGCCTTTGATAAAGTCGATCATGGAATGATATGTCACAAACTGCGTGATCTCGGCATTGTTGGAAAATTGGGAGAATGGCTTCATGACTTTCTGAAGGATAGAAGTCAGGTGGTAGTAGCCAATGACACGCAAATAGTGAGTGATGTCCCGTAAGTCACTGTTTTGGGACCACTACTGTTCATAATGGCCCTCTTAGACATGCCCTTAGCCACACAGAGAACCACAATCACAAGTTATGCAGATGACACAAAAGTCTCACAGGTAATACAGAACCCTGAAGACACTATGCACCTGCAATGTGAGCTGGATGAAATATACAAGTGGGCTGAAAAGAATAGCATGCAGTTCAATGCTGAAAAGTTTCAAGCCTTGTACTATCAGCATGCAAGACTAAATGCAGAACCCATTAAATACACTGGAGCTAGAGGGATTGCAATCCCAGAGGCACAGTCCGTGTGAGACCTAGGCATTTACATGAGTAATGATGCATCCTTTCATGTTCATGTTGCTAAATTGGCAATGAAATGCAGGTGGCTAAACGACTGGATTCTTGGAACTTTTAGAACAAGAGATCAAGAAACCATGATGGTCCTCTGGAAGACACTTGTTCTAAGCCACTTTGACTATTGCTCTCAGCTATGGTCACCAACCAGTGTCAAATTAATCTCAGAACTCAAGGCAATCCAGCAAAGGTACACGAAGAAGATAGCCTCTATGCAGCATATGAGCTATTGGGAAAGACGTAAGAGATTAACACACTATTCCTTAGAGCGTAGGCAAGAAAGATATGCCATAATATACATCTGGAAGATCCTGGAAGGACTTTTCTCAAACTTTGGCATTGAGAGTTACACAAATACTAGAACTGGGCGCCACTGCATAGTGCCAAGGACTCCAAATTTGCCATCAAGATGTAGGACAAAATACTGCAATAGCCTGGGCTTCAGAGGTCCACAGCTCTTCAATTCCTCCCGAAGGACCTGAGAGATCTGCATGGGGGTGGATGTAGGTGTCTTCAAAATAAGGCTGAACCTCTTCCTGTCAAGTGTCCTAGATGAACTAACTTCGCGGCAAGAGGTGCAAATGAGGGCAGCTGCATCAAACTCTCTCATGCACCAAATGTCAATTTCTGAAAAGCATTTGTGAAGTAAAATTATGTAGCAACAGCAAATGGTGGTGCCCCAGCATGGTAACAGTTCGTGAGCTGAAACTAGATAAAATAAAATTTAAAATATATATACATATATATATATATATATGTAAATATATGTATGTATGTATATACGTATTTATATCTATCATCATCATCATCATTTTACATCCACCTTCCATGCTAGCATGGATTGGACGATTTGACTGAGGACTGGTGAACCAGATGGCTACACTAGGCTCCAATCTGATTTGGCAGAGTTTCTACAGCTGGATGCCCTTCCTAATGCCTATATATATATATATACATACACACACACATATGAATATATATACTGTTGTGTCTGGGGAAGTCATTCTCTTTTGGTGCCTTATGATTTAACACACTAACCGGTAAAATTTTCACTTATTTCTTTTTTATTTTCCTCAAATTTTAGCTGCGTCTCGCAACCTTTTCAATAGTCTTGACTTTGTCCATTACGATTTCCTTGCGTCTTGGCAGAAACGGCCGTAAGGAACTAGAACCTACTGTCAATCTGATCTTTTGCTCTTTTCTGTAATATTGGTACATGTGTGTGTAACATAGTTATTACACGTGTGTAATTCTTTTAATACTCTCTAATACTTTGGAATAAACAGACCTACTAGAATGTCTACCGCCTGATGTATGTCGTTTTTTTACCCTCTCTATTTTCTTATTTGCTATATATCATCATCGTTTAATGTCCGCCTTCCATGCTAGCATGGGTTCGATGATTTGACTGAGGACTGGTGAACCAGATGGCTGCACCAGGCTCCAGTCTGATCTGGCAGAATTTCTACAGCTGGATGCCTTTCCTAACGCCAACCACTCCTAGAGTGTAGTGGGTGCTTTCATGTGCCACTGGCGGTACTGGCAATGGCCATGCTCAAAATGGTGTTTTTTACATGCCACATGCACAGGAGCCAGTCCAGTGGCACTGGCAACAACCTCGCTCAAATGTTTTTGACATGCCACCAGCACAAGTACCAGTAAGGCGACGCTGGTAACGATCATGCTCAAATGGTGCTATTTATGTGCCACTGTCTGGGAGATATATTTTGGTAGTGGAATAGTAGTTTTGACTGCTATTTCTAATTTTCGGTGTGTGGTGAAGCAATTCTTGCTGAACCCTAATTTTAGTTATGTTTATAATTGTAAAACTTTTATATAAGTTTACCGATAATGGTTTTTTAACACACCGAACTACTTGGTAAAGTTATTAATTATTAATTTTTACCCTATATCTGTAAGAATTTAATTATTCACTCCCTGATAGTAAACTGTAGTTTCTGCAGGATTACTCGTAGCGCATGTGGGTAATTGAGGAATGATATGACTTTCTTACTCGTCTATATCATCATCATCATCATCATCATCGTTTAACGTCCGCTTTCCATGCTAGCATGGGTTGGACGATTTGACTGAGGACTGGTGAAAGTCAAATCGTCCAACCCATGCTAGCATGGAAAGCGAATTCAGAAATGCTGTTTCTGGATAATCGTTTGATGTCGCCTGATCGAATTAATTATTCTTTTATCAGCATTCTCGGATTTATAATTTTGAAATACTGTACTGATGAAGGAAGTAAGTTCGGGTAATATAATTTACACCTCTTTAATCCTGAAACGCGTATACAGTTAATCAAAGCCGGGTAGATGCGTTATTTTTTCTGTTTTTGTCTGTGTTAAATTACGAGTGTTGCTGTCTGGGAGATATATTTTGGTAGTGAAATAGTAGTTTTGACTGCTATTTCTAATTTTCGGTGTGTGGTGAAGCAATTCTTGCTGAACCCTAATTTTAATTATAAGTATATATATATATATATATATATAAATATATTCTATTGTGTCTGGGAGAGTCATTTTCTTTTTGTGTCTTATAATTTAACACACTCACCGGTAAAATTTCCACTTATTTATATTTTCCTAAAATTTTCGTTGTGTCTTGCAACCTTCTCAATAGTCTTGACTCTGTCCGTTATTTACGCTGTATTCCTTTTTGTCTGTTTATGTACATGTGTGTGGGTCAGTGTATGTGTGTATGTGCCTATGCATGCATGCATGTATGTATGTATGCATGTGTGTGTATCTGTACGTATGTATTCTGTATATTCATGTGCTTGCATGTCTGTGTTTGTGTATTTTTATCTATGTGTGTGTGTATGCATGTGTTTTTGCATATATGCACCTCTGTCTCCTTGTGTGTGCATGTCTGAGTGTGTGTGTGTTTTGCAACTATGTACCATGTTTGTATGTATGGATGTGCATCTCCATATGTGTGGACATGTGTCTCCATATGTATCTTTGTGTGAAGTAAAGTTTGTACATGTATAAATATATATGTATATATATATAAATATATATGTATATATATATAAATATATATGTATATATATATATATATAGGTTCAAAAAAAGACAAAAAACAATAACAAAAAAACAACAAAGTGGGGACGTGATACGGATAGTGTTATTAGACGCTCAGGAAAGGAAAGAGAGAGAGTATGACGTTTCGGGCGATATATATATATATATATATATATATATATATATATAAACATATGTAAATATATATATACGAGGGGTGAATGAAAAGTCTTGAGCCTCAAAAAACAAAACATGGTACAAGCCTTCTGATGATTTATTTTTTAACATAGTACCCCTCGATGGCTGAACACTTTCTCCAGCAGTGCTGAAGCGCCATTATCCTGGTGTAGAGGAACTCTCTTGTTTGAGGCTCCAAGAAACTTCCTACAGCATCTATGACGTCATTGTTACTGGCAAAATGGTGACCAGTCAGGGCTTTTTTCATTTTTGGGAATAGATGAAAGTCAGAGGGAGCTAAGTCTGGTGAGTAACGTGGATGGGGAACAAGTTCGTATCCACAATCACGAATTGTTGCTATGGCAACCACTGAGGTGTGGGCTGGACCATTGTCGTGATGAAAAAGGACTCCTCTGGTGAGCATTCTTGGCCTTTTTTCTTTGATTGCTTCTCTGAGGCGTTTCAGTAGCTGAGAATAATACAACCCTGTCACAGTGTGACCCTTTTGAAGGTAATCGATCAGCAAGACACCTTGAGAATCCCCAAGAACGGACACTATGACCTTGCCAGCTGAAGGAATAGCTCTGGCCTTCTTTGGGGTAGAAGATGTGTGCTTCCACCGCTTTGATTGTTCTTTGGTTTCAGGCTGGTAGTGATGAGCTCAACTTTCGTCCATAGTAGTGAAACATGCAAGAAAATTCTCTTCATCAGCTTCAAACAGTTCCAGAT
>NC_142949.1:21787609-21880109 GCF_046866305.1 Octopus bimaculoides | reverse complement strand
TGCGTAGTTACCTTTGAATTTAGAAAAGACAAATTATACTTACAAGTGTGCGTGTGTGCACGCATGCATAATCATGCATGCGCATTTCTTGTGAGTTTTTGTAATCTTTGTTCTTTTGATGGATTGTATGACCAAATTAACTATTAAGTCTTTAGTTACCATATTTCCATTGAAATATGCTGCTTTAACTTCAATTAATTTTTAAAATAATGAAGAATATAGTAAAATAAGTCAGTCATTATTAAGTTGGTGTTTCCAATATAAATTAACATGAAATTTTGATGGAAATTTTTTATTTAGATCTCTTTAAAACAGGAAGTTTGTGACATAGAAATAGCAGTTGCAGGTGGGTTGGTATCAGAAGGGTTAATGATTTCTAATTAGTTGAAGTAGCTACAAAAAGGGGTTTCAAGACTGCCTTAACAATACATACACCTAAGCTTCTCACCAGGGCTCAAAACATCTCAGTATGAGCACAACACCGATGATGAGATTTATGTACACATTTCACCTATCATTCTATTATTATTGCTCAGTGCAGGACAGATTTTACTGGTCACTGCTTTCATGTTGAATAGATAGGCCATATTGGATGTTATATTTCGGAAGATTTCCACACCCTAAAAGAGAAGGAGATGTTTATTTGCAGATGAACGAAACTGAGGGTCTACCAAAGCTAATGGAGGACAGTAATTCCTGGTGCAGCATTGTGACACATAATCTTGCTTGCGGTCACTTGAAGAAGAAAATAGCTACAGTTGGGGAATGAGACTATAGAATACAGTGAGCTTAGAAAATAAGTTTTACTTTCACTTCCACAAGTGTTTGTGAGTCGTGTGTGGAGTGGGGCTTTGGTGACTTTTGTTCTTTCCACAGTACTTGCTGTCTGTAAAGTCCAAACTATCTCCCACTCATCCCTGTCATAAGCACACACACATACACACTATAATGGACGGTAGAAATTATTGATTCCAGCCCATTAGTCCTCTAAAAAAGTAACCTTCAGCTGCTATTTTCAGCAGTTTGGGAGAAGGACAATTGAATCCTGATGAATTTTTAAGCAACACTGAAAGAGGTCAATACAGTTTTCATCCAAATGCCAAAGTGACTGTCCTGGGCCTAATTTCACAGCAAAACAAATTACCTAACAGATATTCATTGAATTATTAGAGGATGTGCCAAAGACAAATTGAATCTATCAGTGCTATATCTAAAGGAGTGCCCTGGTCTTCTCTTTGGCACTACTTTTCTTTCCATCATTTAAAGGAACCCCCTTCCCCAAAGGAGCGACCCAGCTACTAAAGAAGCTCATGTAAAGACAATAGTAATGAGAGAGTTAAGCCTATCGTCTTCGTCGTCTGTTCGTCAGTGAGTTCCTATGCAGTCACTAACTTTGATTGTTTTCTTTTTTTCTTTTTTTTTCTTTTTCTTTTCTATTCTTTCTTGCTCCCCCCTAGCATGTGCAGAACAATTGTGACTCCTGTTGGGTAAGTCCACATACCTCTTTAACTGTTTTGCTGCCTCAACTTGCTGTAGACATTGTCTCAATTATGGTCATACTTTTTTTGGTTGGATTTGTTTTTTGTTAATTTTTTTATTTTTTTATTTTTTATGTTATATTCATCAATATTTTTTAAAAATTAATTGTTTCTTTTTGTTACTGGCTCACACACATTTTAACTACTGTTGTCATATTGTCATTTGTTATTACAAAACAATATCGTGCATCTGTTTTTATTTAATAAAAAAAGAAAGTCATGCTCAAAGAATATTAAATGTTGGAGGTCTTTAAAAATACCAGTTGTAGTTTTGAAATGATGAAAATAATTGAAATATTACTCATTTCAGTTCTACCCACAAATAAAAGCATTTGTTTTAAAGATTATGAAAATTTTCATAGAATCATTCTATTCTTTTGTTTCATTTTTTTTACTGTTTTGAATATAATATTTTGGTCACTTATTGTATTATCTACTAATAAAAATTCTGAGAAATTGGTTACACAGGCTACTTTTTTCCCTTTGAAGAAATCCTGCAACTGATTTCAGCATATCTTCAGTTATGAAACTCTAATAATAAACTTTTTTCTATGGTAGTTTGATATTCCTTGTAGCTGTGAAGCAAACTTCTTAACCACAAAGCCATACTTCTGCCCACTGACACCAAAATTGGTGTCAATGATTGCAATAGATAACACCAGAGCTAATATGCAGTGCATGGAAGATGGTGAAGAGGCACCAGGAATGTAGAGGAACTGGAGTCAAGGGCTTTGCTTGATCATATCAACCCCACCACCAGTAATTATGTCAGCCTGATATTTATTTTATCAATCTATTTGTTGAACTGCTAATTTATAGGACATTATTAAAAGATCAAATATAAGCAACACTGATTCCTTAGACAGATATAAGCATACAAACATGAATGCATACATGATATATATATATATATATATATATATGTATATATATATATATATATATATATATATATATATATATATATATATATACATACATACATGTGTTGGTAATTATGGCCCACCATGCCAAAGTCTGGAGATTCATGATTTTTCTTGGGAAACATCAAGCACTAGTTTTTCTGTTATCTGCTGGTTTATTCACCGTCTATTCTCCTGCTCTCCCAAGCTTACATTTGAACCACAAGAATTGTTTAACCTTTAGGCAGGGGGACTGGTTCATGTGACATCAGGACATGTCCATATTCTGGTGGGCCTATATGACATGTCTAGGGGCCTTCTCTCTTCTGCTATTTGACTCATAACTGAGGTTGTTGACAAATACTGTCATCACCTCAGATCAGAGTGGACCTGACAGTAGTAATGATTAAGGAATAACTCCACACTCCCCAAAACTCCTGAACTCCCAAGCTGGAGTCTCACCTTGGATGCAGTTAAATATCTTGCTCAGAACTATATATGATAGACTTCTGTGCAGTTCCATCTACAGAATTTCACTCACATTGAATGAGTCAACTGAAGACTGAAAGATGTTTGCTCAAGTTGCCTGAAGCTATATGGTAGTAACACAAACTTTTGAAATATGCAGCCATATTATCTGTGCCAAAGTAAATATGTAACTCAAACGAAATGTAGTGAAGGGTTAATGGTATATATTTTGTTTAGACTGAAGATTATTAAGTAATTAACATTATAAAAACCTTAAGTTTCTAGGTTCATTGATAACCTTAGGATATGTGTATATATGTGAAATGTAGGGCTCCTGTAGAGAATTACAAAATATAGTTAGTGGTAGTGTATATGGACACACTATAATGAGGCTTATAATAGTTTGATTAATTTGTTACAATAGTAATAACTAATTAAACTCAGATATGTAACAGTTACAGTTTTATATAATACAATAATTTATGAATGTCTAAAAAAGAGAAAAAGATTCATTAGTCATTTCTTATAAATCTACCAACCTTTAGTTCCTGGGTTATATTCCATTCTTTATGCTTTAAGATTTTAGTTTACTTCACATTCAGCTTTCCTTTGTGCATTGGCACTATTTAGATTTCATTATACATATTGTTCCATATTTACACACTTTTTCCTTGTGTGCGAGATATATAAATATAAAATGCATATTATACTTATACCTTATATATCTGTTTAAATATTTATATGTGTGTGTGTGTTTGTGTGTTATATGTACATTACATACCTGTTTCAATATGTTATATATATATATATATATATATATATATATATATATATATATATATACCTTATATATATGTGTGTGTGTATGTGTATATATATGTATGTACATGTGTGTGTATATATATATATATATGTATATAAAATTTATATTCTTTTTTACTTGTTTCACTCATTTGATTGTGGCCATGCTGGAGCACTGCCTTTAGTCGAGCAAATCGACCCCAGGACTTATTCTTTGTAAGCCTAGTACTTATTCTATCAGTCTCTTTTGCTGAACTGCCAAGTTACAGGGATGTAAACACAGACACATAAATACACATACACATATATACAACTGGCTTCTTTCAGTTTCCATCTACCAAATCCACTCACAAGTCTTTGGTCAGCCCTGATTTTGATTCAGAGATTGCAATTCCTCCCGTGTATCCTGTCTGTATGTCGTTTAGCTTTGTGTGCTGGTAGTGTAGGGCCTGGAGTTTTCCTGCATTAAACTGCATGTTGTTGTCCTCAGCCCACCTGTATATTGCGTCCAACTCCCGTTACAGATGTGCAATATTTTCAGGATTTTGTATTGTCTGATAGATTTTTTTGTCATCTGCATAGCTAGCAAGTGTGGCCATCTGAGCAGCTGAAGGCATGTCTGAGAGGGCCCCTATGAATGTCAGTGGCTCTGAGACAGTACCCTGTGGAACATGACTTGCTATTTGTGTTTCCTTGGAGGTGGCTCCATTGGCCACCACTGTCTGACGTCTATTTTTTAGAAAGCCATGCAGCCATTCTCCAAGTTTTCCGCTCATGCTAAGATCATGCAGTTTGTGACATATCATACCATGATCAAATTTGTCCAAGGCTTTTGTAAAGTCAAGATTTATCACATCCATGTTTGAATCATTTAGCAGCTATTTTAACACCCAGTTGTGGTGTTGCAAGAGATATGTTAGACAGCTTTTACCTGGTTGAAATCCATGCTGGGTGTCAGTCAGCAAGTCATTTTCTTCAAGGAATGCAATTAGTTTTCTGTGGACTATGGAGAAAACTTTTGATCAACAAACAAATTGACTACCATCAGTTAAATATTTTTTAATACGAAACTCGAACATTGCTTACAGCCATTTCTGCTGCCAAAGAAAATTATGAGAATAATATTCATCACTAATTACAAAGACTACAGTAATAACTCAAAGTATTTTTTGCTGAAACCTAGTCATAGCACCACCAATGACGGTATTTATGTGCATAGCTTAGATGAAAAGATTAATGATAATAAACATATACACCATATGCATCACTCTAACAGCTGTAAACATGTCATTCGGCAAGATAACCGGAAAAACGAGAGACATTAACTGACTCACATTTGCATATGTGATGCAAATAAAAACCGACTTGGCTAAGCTAATATTTAACATTATAAATAAACACTTTGATAAGAATAACGGGTATTCAAAACTTATTAATAGTAGAGTAATTAAGATGGGTTATAGTCTCATGTATAACTTAGCCAGCTTCATTTCCTCCTTAAATAATAATAAAAAAACTAGACATATAGAAAAATATATATATAATTTTTATATGTATAGAAATATATATAGAATTTTTATACGTATAGAAATATATATATATAATTTTTATATGTATAGAAATATATATATAATTTTTATACGTATAGAAATATATATATATAATTTTTATATGTATAGAAATATATATATTCATAATTTATATATATATATATATAAACAATTGAAGTGTGGAAGGTGTTTATAAGCCATTTAAAATAACACACAAAAGCCGTCAGATTCACTTCAACATTTAAATTTAATTTGTCAAAATATTTTCGTCGCTTTGAGACCGCGACCTGTTCACTGACAAAATTCTGTGCTGTAGATATATATATATATATATATATATATATATATATATACACATACACACACACACACACACATATATGCATATAAATGAAAGGGCAGTTGAGTTAGAGGTTAAAATAACCATCCAAGGGATAGAAGTATCCATTACACTACCGCTATATTACTGATGTTTAACCATGTGCATACATATGCAAACATCATTCTGATAAATTAATTGATGTCAGTCAATTGTTGTTCGTCAGTACTTCTCCATTTTGAATTTTTTTAATATGTGTATATATATAATTTATATATATATATATATATATATATATATATATATATATAATTTTTACATATATATATATATATAATTTTTACACCTCCTTGTTTCTTTCTGTGTTCCTTTCTGTGGAAGAGCGTAGGCTCAAAATGTTAAAGACTTTTTCGCTTCCTGAGCGTTAAAGTAATACATCTGTTTGTTGTGTACCCCACCTATCTTCGTCTTTTGGTTTTTTTTGTGAATTCTCCCTATAATTTTTATATATACCATAAAAAACCCATGTAATTTGTACAACTGTGTAAGTTATGCAGGTGATTTTTCAAGATGAAAATTATTATTAAAAGTTTCTACTCGTGTAAAATTTGCAGCCAAAAGTTTTTAGAATTGCGAATATGGCTTAGGGGAAAAGGTTTTCAAATAAAATCAGTGACAGTTAGAAATCTACTTAGAATTATTTACTAGCCTGTATGGTCTGGCTAAGTCAAAATGGTTTTTTGTATTCTTCGTTTCTACTTGGAGAGTTTATATGTAGTTATAAAAATATGTCCTTCTGTTGAAATGTAATTTCAGTAAATTTCTATGTCTTTGTGCAGCTGAGGATTGCTCTGCAATTTACATTTGATGTAATGTTCACATTGCTTAAATAAATGGAGTCGCATGAAACGATCGTACTGCATTAACTTTGGATATCCTTGTTGCTTATTTTGATTATATATGTTTCCGTATGTATGTATATTAGGGGTAACGGAGTTTTGGTTATTATGATAATAGTAGTTGTTAGTTATAGAGTTTTGGGAGTTAGAAGGTATATTAGATGACGTTTTTTTTTTATTATAGAATTGGTCCAGTTTCTTATTGTTAAAGGAAGAGATTATCCTAAAACAGTTTGGAGAGACCAAAAATCCAAATCTCAGTTTTTTATTAAATATTTTTGCATATTTAAAGTTTTTGAAGTTTTTATTAATTATATTTCTAATGTATCTCATAAAATTAGATTTTGGATGTTTGGCAAAAGATATGATCTAAGTAGTGTTATTGTTGTTTTCTTTATTATTGTAGTGGGTTATGTTTGGTGGTGGGGTCATCCATTCTTACACATAGTATTGGTTTCTTTTTTTTTTTCCATATTCTATCTATCATCATCATTGTTTAACGTCCGCTTTCCATGCTAGCATGGGTTGGACGATTTGACTGAGGACTGGTGAAACTAGATGGCTACACCAGGCTCCAATCTGATTTGGCAGAGTTTCTACAGCTGGGTGCCCTTCCTAACGCCAACCACTCAGAGAGTGTAGTGGGTGCTTTTACGTGTCACCCGCACGAAGGCCAGTCAGGGAGTACTGGCAACGGCCACGCTCAAAATGGTGTATTTTATGTGCCACCCGCACAAGAGCCAGTCCAGGGGCACTGGCAACGATCTCGCTCGAAAATCCCACAATATGATTTCTGTGGTTGAGTATTATTGGAAGGATTAGATGAGATGCGATAATTTTCATTTTTATTTTTTATGTCTATTGGTTTAGTGTTCTTATTTCTATCTATAATTAATTGATTCGGGTGTTTATTGTCAGTATTCTGGGTTTTATTACGTTATTATTATTGTAGTTAATGATTTGTGAATTGCTGAAATTAGTGTTATTTTTTCTTTTAATAAGGTATTGCCTATGGTGCTCGGATTGATTACATTCATTAGTATGTTTATTGCTGTTGTAGGATTTATGTCTATTGCTAATGTTGTGTTGATGACTATTATTGAGAGTTTTTGCTTGTTGTGATGCACTAAATCACCTCTTGACTTAGATGCCAGTATTGTTCATATCAGGATAACATTTAGTATTATTAGTATTGGTACTGTTGTTTTTATTGTACTTGATTTCATATCCACACACACACACACACACACACACATACATATATATATATCCATATATATCATATATATATCATATATATCCATATACATATCTATATATCCATATACATATATATATCCATATACATATCTATATATCCATATACATATATATATCCATATACATATCTATATATCCATATATACATATCTATATATCCATATATACATATCTATATATCCATATATACATATCTATATATCCATATCTATATATCCATATATACATATATATATATATATATATATATATATATATATATATATATATATATATGTATATATTCACACACACACACACACACACACACACACACACATATATCATCATCATTGTTTAACATCTGCTTTCCATGCTGGCATGAGTCGGACGATTTGACTGAGGACTGGTGAACCAGATGGCTGTACCAGGCTCCAATCTGATCTGGCAGAGTTTCTACAACTGGATGCCCTTCCTAATGCCAACCACTCCAAATGTGTAGTGGGTGGTTTTACATGCCACTGGCATAAAAGCCAGTCAGGCAGTACTGGCAACGGCCATGCTAATATGGTGTTTTTTACATGCCACCTGCACAGGAGCCAGTCCAGCAGCACTGGCAACAAACTCGCTCGAATATTTTTTCACATGCCACCAGCACAAGTGCCAGTAAGGCGACACTGGTAGCAATCACGCTTGAATGGTGCTTTTTACGTGCCACCGGCACGGAAGCCAGTATGCTGCTCTGGCAACGATCACGCCCGGATGGTGCTCTTAGTGCTCCACTAGTACAGATGCCAGTAATTGAATTTGATTTCGATTTCACTTGCCTCAACAGGTCTTCGCCAGCAGTTTAGTGTCCAATGAAGGAAAGGTACACATAACTGGGCTGGTTATACCCCCGGCATAGGCCACGGATTATGGTCTCACTTGGCTTGCTGGGTCTTCTCAAGCACAGTATATTTCCAAAGGTCTCGGTCACTAGTCATTGCCTCGGTGAGGCCTAATGTTTGAAGGTTGTGCTTCACCACCTCGTCCCAGATCTTCCTGGGTCTACCTCTTCCAAAGGTTCCCTCAACCGCTAGGGTGTGGCACTTTTTCACATAGCTGTCCTCATTCATTCTCGCCACATGACCATACCAGCGCAGTCGTCTCTCTTGTACACCACATCTGATGCTTCTTAGGTCCAACTTTTCCCTCAAGGTACTTACACTCTATCGGGTATGCACACTGACATAACACATCCAGTGGAGCATACTGGCTTCATTCCTTGCAAGCTCACTCATGTCCTCAGCAGTCATGGCCCATGTTTCACTGCCATGTAGCATTGCTGTTTGTACACATGCGTAATACAGTCTGCCTTTTACTCTGAGCGAGAGGCCCTTTGTCACAAGCAGAGGTAAGAGCTCTCTGAACTTTGCCCAGGCTATTCTTATTGTAGCAGCTACACTTTCAGTACATCCACCCCTGCTACTGACTTGGTCACCTAGGTAACGGAAGCTATCAACTACTTCTAGATTTTCTCCCTGGAATGTGGCAGAAGTTGTTCTCTGCACATTTTCAGTGTTTATTGCTCCTGAGCATCTGCCACAAACAAAAACTAACTTCCTAGTTAGCCTTTCTTTGATATTGCTGCACCTCTTATGTGTCCATAGCTTACACTGGGTACATCTTATAGAGTTTCTACCTACACCTTTTCTACAGATCGAGCAGGGCCATTTACCTGAAGGGAATTGTGGTTTGTCTGCCTTCCTACTTATTAGGACTTTGGTTTTAGCTAGGTTGACTCCAAGGCCCTTTGATTCTAATCCTTGCTTCCACATCTGAAACTTCTCCTGTAGTTCACATAGTGATTCAGCTATAAGAGCAAGGTCATCAGCATAGAGGGGCTCCCAGGGGCATCCTGTCTTGAATTCCTGTTATTGCCTGGAGGACTATGATAAATAGGAAGGGGATGAGGACTGAACCGTGGTGGACCCCTACCTCTTCCCTGGAATTCTTCACTGTACTCGTTGCCAACCCTCACCTTACTGACAGCATCCCTGTACATGGCTTGCACACCTCTCACTAACCCTTCATCTATCCCTATTTTCTTCCTTGACTACCAGATAAGGGATCAGGGGACCCTGTCAAAGGCTTTCTCCATGTTATCCACACGTCTCCACTCAAGCATCTCAACAATCTCACCAGACCTACCTTTCAGTGTGCCGACGTTCAGAGTGCCAACCCTGAGGGTGTGGGAGGTGTGGGCCCGTGAGACCTTGGGATGGAGGACAACAGCGTCATGTATCTGAAAAGAAAGCTCGCATTTGGCAGAATTCATAAACAAACAATAGCCTTCAATTCAACCTGCATACACTACACCATTATATTTATGCACTATATGATCACTACCTTAGATAGGAGATAAACCCTAAGTAGGGGTGGGGATGGCGTAAAGGAAGGAAGTCTTGGTGAAGCAGTGGCAATCAGAAGAGAGAGAGAGACAGACAGACAGACAGACAGACAGACAGACAGACAGAGTGAGAAATGGGAGTGGGGGGTAGTGGTCAGAACACGAGGGAGAAAAATATTCTTTTGAGATTTGGGTAGCATAATTTAACAAGACAGCAAATATTGATAATAGTAAAATAGAATTGAAAAATCTGAGTTTTCAGTCAGCCAATCTAGGACAAAATTAGAGAAATAAGTGACTGTGTGATAAACATAAATAAATGAATATGTGTATATATATATATATATATATATAAAAAATACAAATGATATATAAGCATATGCATGTATACATACATATATGTACATACCTACATCTACATGTATATATAGATGCATATCCGGGTACAGGACGTTAGACAAATGAACGGGAGCATAAAAACAAAATGGACTTTGTTTTTACGTATTTTTCTGCATTATATGGATAATTTATCCTGATCACGCTATTTATAGCATTATCACGCGTTTGAGAAATAAATTTATTTCTGTATCTTACAATACATCTCAACGCTTCTAAAGACAAACTTTGTTTGTTTACTTTCATCGTAAAGTTGAAATTATTAATAATAATAATATTATAAATAAATTCATAATAGGTGTGAAATCTCCAATCCATAATTCAACAAATAGGATTTACCAGCACTTTCAGTTAGTATGTATGCTTTATTAAAATATAACATATATGGTGGTGGTGGTGCGTGGCTTAGTGATTAGAGTGTCAGCATCATGAGTGTAAGATTGTGATTTTGATTCCTGGACCGGGCGACATGTTATGTTCTTGAACAAAACACTTCATTACACGTTGCTCCAGTCCACTCAGCTGGCAAAAAATTAGTAACACTGCGATGGACTGGCGTCCCGTCCAGCTGGGGAACACATACACCATTGAAACTGGGAAACCGGGCCCATGAGCCTGGCTAGGCTTTAAAAGGGCGCATTTATATATATATATATATACACACACACACACACACAAGGTTGTATCAATAAGTATCTGGGCTGTTGCCATAGTAACAAAGCTAATGCACAGAGTGAAGCTGCTTGGCAAAAATTCACCTTGAACACTACTGTGCATGCACACTAAGTTTTAACATTCTAGCTCACTTCTGCTGTTTACAACAGTGCTTCAAAGGAAAGTATGTAGCATGTGATCATCGCATTGACCATGACAGAGAAAGTTGTCATGGAAATATCTGCTCAGAGGCCTATGCAAAGTTGCAGAAAGTTTATGGAGAGGAGTGTATGAGCTGCATGCAAGTGTAGGAGTGTTTCAGATGTTTCCAAGATGGCTGAAAATATGTCGATATTGAGAAATGTTCTGGGAGACCCGCAACCAGCATAACTGAGGAAAACATTGCAGATGTGTGTGCAGCTGTGATGGGAAATCATCGAATTACCATCTATGAGTTATCAGAGGATGTGCAGATTAGTTATGAGACTCGTGTCTGCCAAGTTTGTGCCAAAACTGCTTTCAGCTGACCAAAAAGCCACTCTGGTTTCAGATGCATAAGATTTCCTTGATTGTGCCAAGATTGATGAAAACTTTTTGAAAACTTAGCTAAATATTAAATTAATCCCATCCCTTCAACTAATGTTTATTAGTGCCATTTTTAACATTTACTTGGAATATTGCTCTATGTAAATTGTATATTAATAATTCAAACATGTATAACAAAATAGTCTGATTATTTTGTTCTATTGTGTAATATATTAATAAGCAAATACATAGCCATTCTCATGGAAACACATGTAACATAATTAAAAAGTCAACACCACTCTTATTCATTTGTTATATTTTTACTCTGCAGTAAATGTGCAGCATTTTATTAAATTCACTGGAGGGCTTAATAATATGAATTAACTAATTAATATTGCGTTATTTGTTTTATTGATTGGTTGATGGATATAGAGTATTGTTGGTATTCCTCTGTTAGCCAAATACTCACACAAAGTGCTACTAAGTTAATTGCCTTAGATTGTAAAGATCCCTACAACTTGAATATATTATATGTATATATTATGCATATATATGAGGTGACGTTAATTTAAAACCCGTGTTGAGGAACAATCCATTTGTAAATCATTTCATGTGAATCTGTGATTTATTGTACCAATGACAAGACTGTTTATTATTTTCTTTGTCACTGTTTTTAATTCTAATTTTATTTTGTAGCCATTTAAGTTTGCAGCGTTCTTGCGTCCCATCTGTTTCTTGTAGTTCTCTTCATTTTCCCCCCATCCACCAGTCTTGTAGACACTTGTTGCTTTAATCTGTACCCAAGTCTGATCCTGCATTTATTTTTTATTTTATTCTGTTTTAGTATTTCCTGCTTTCCCTTTTATATTTTTACATTATTGTTTGCTATTATTTATTGCCTAGTTATGAATATTTTGTTTTATTTCTTGCATTTTAAAATTCTTTTTTTTTTTAATTTTATTTTTTTTACAAATTTAAGATCTCAAAATATATTTGTTCACAGGGTTAACTGCATGCTTAATCAATCAAGAAAAAAATTAATTCTGTTTCTTTTTTTTAAAATTTCAAATAAATATTCATAACCACGAATCAACCCCAGTGCAATTCCTGACAAACTTATATAAGAAAAATTGCAGAACAAATAAGAACTTATACCATCTTTAGAACAACATATGCAACATTTCAATCAGTTTGTCATCATGTATCTTATTTCTGGATGTATACATAGTCTCAAATTAGATTCAAACTGGAAGCATTTAATTTAAACAAGGTGAATCATGTTCTTACCCACATGACCATGTATATGGTTCATGCATAACCAGGTTCTTAGTTCAATGCAGAGACTATGCTCACATTCAGGAATGAAACACCTGACAATGTTTGGACATCCAAACACTCTAAATGTAATGTAGATATGTAATTTAAGGCAAGGATGATATTCTGTGAATTAATATAATTTTGTTGAAAACTCATTTTAGCAATTTAATTATCCATACATTTCAACTAATAGCGGGAAATTTTTTACTGTATGTCACAATTTTTTACTGTATGTCACTATTTCAAATTGTTCTATGCTCTGTCACAACATGGTACAAAATATTGACTACAAACATATTGTACCAGATCCTACACCATTTAGTTGTTAATGTACTGCTGAAGATTTTGTTTTTGTGTAAAATGTCTTATAAGTCATCCTATTGAGGCCCTTTCTTCTTCAAGCTATTTTCATTTGATAAGCACATCTTGGCAATTGACTGTGTCATGTCAAATATGTAATGTCCCTGTCATTAACATCAATCGCCTGTACCTTGTAGGGTACTTGATTAAAGTATCTTTCTCAGTAATTTGGTGCAGTACTAATGACCAGATACAAACCTTCAGCTTTGCAGATTTCAGTGCCTGTGTAGTCACACAGGCACATACACCCCTCCACACACACACACACGCGCACACACACACACACACACATACACACACACACACGCGCACACACTTGTATACACATCACTGTCAACTTGATTAAATTGTAGAACACTTATCACATTCTTTGTTATTTTAAGAAAAATATATTCAAAAGAAATGGTTTAAAATTTGAATGGTAGATCCTGCAGTTCATTTTGGCTTATTTATTGCCTGTCTTTTTTTTTTTTTATATCCCCAAAAATTCAGAAGCTGGAATGACCAAATCTATATAGTCATTTGGAGTTTTGTATCTCATCTTGTACTTTGTTGTTGTTGTTGTTATTATTATTACAAGCTGGCAGAATTGTTAACATGCCAGACATAGTGGTATTTCATCCATCTTTATATTCTGAGTTCAAGTTCTACTGAGCTTTGTCTTTCGGGGTCGATAAAATAAGTAACGGTTGAGTGCTGGGGTCGATGTAATCAACATGCCCCCACTCCCAAAATTGCTGCCTTTGTGCCCATAGTAAAAAGGATTATTATTATTATTATTATTATTATTATTATTTAAGGCAGCAAGCTGGCAAAATTATTAGCACACTGAACAAAATGCTTAGTGGCATTTCATCTGTCTTTAAGTTATGAGTTCAAATTCCACCAAAGCCACTTTTGCCTTTCTTCCTTTAGGAGTTAGTAAAATAAGAACCAGTTGAACACTGGGGTCAGTATAATCAACCAAATCCATTCCCTATTATTTCAGGCCTTGTGCCTATAGAACAAAGGATTATTATTTTTATTTAAAGTGATGAATTGGCAGAATTATAAACATGCCAGACAAAATGCTGAGTAACATTTCTTGCAAGTCAATACATTCTGAGTTCCAGTGCCACTAAGGTTGACTTTGCCTTTCATCCTTTTGGGATTGATAAAATAAGTACCAGTCAAGTACTGGGATTGATGTAATTGACTAGCCGCCTCCCCATAAATTTTGGGACTTGTGCCTAATGTAGAAAGGATTATCATTATTTTTAGTCATTACTCGTTGCTAGGTAACGACCTAGTCAAGATGAAATAGATCCTTCAGCAGAAGCCTACTAAAATGATCACCTTGATATGAGCAACAACAACCTGTTTCTTTTTTGTCTTGAAACAAATTTAAATTCTATCTTTCACACACACACACTCTCTCTCTCTCAACAATGAGTCATTGTAGTAAAAGTCTTTTTTGAGTCTGTATTGTCTATACGTTGAAAGACATACAGAAGCACACACACACTACCCCAAAAATAACTATATATATATATATAATTATTTTGTTGAAGTCTGTGTTGTGTCAACATACTAGCACTTAAAAATTGTTTTAATCAAACCTTTTCAGTTACTTTGGTGACAACACTACCTATCTTTCACACACACACACACACACTGTTTTCACCTTCTCTTTCTCTCTCTCTGTATTAGTCTCTCAATAACAACTTTTTCTCCTCCCTTTCTTTTAAATATATGTTGTGACAGGGGCTATCTCCCCTTCTAATTCCTTCCCTTTTTCCTTCTCCCTACATAGATGTTGTTAAGGACAGATAGATGGAAATAGCCTCTCTTTTATAACATAAGATTATTATTATTATTTAATATTACTAGTATTATTAAATTCAGTATTATTTTTGAGAGCATTTGCTCATAAAACTTGAAACCAAAAGAAACAGCCAAATTGACTGGTTAGACAATATCAAATATTGACAGTTCTGGTGCCATACCACTTTCAATTAAGAGAAAACCATAGTCTCAAGAATAACATTAAAAAAAAACATCTTAATTGTAGGTCAGATGTTACAACTATATTTATAGATATTTAATATGGCCAACTATCGTCTGGTTCTTTGACAAGCTGTGATGTCTCTTAATACTAATTACCTAATCAATTCTTTTTATTTTCTAACAAGCTTTTATTACTTCATTTGTTGCAACAAAATCAATGAGATATTAATTTTATAACACATACTATATCTTTTTTATCATTCCAGAATACTTTGTATTATGATACATATTGGGTGGGCCAACATGTCTGCTTGGCTTGGTTGTGTGCATTTCTTCTGCTTATTGTCCATTTCCTTCCTCCACAATACCTTGATCTCCTACACAAATGTGCCCTCCATTTGGGACGTTGGCAAAAAGTTGAAGGACGTCATGCCCATGTACCATACAACCCGTACGTATATTTAAATAAAATCTCACTTGATTGATAAGCACCAAACAATTTCAGGGAAAATTTAATAGTAAAGGAAATTAAACTGAAAAAAGAAAAAAACTGCAAAAAGTAATATAATCTAATTCAAGATGCTGATGATGTGTGGTTAAGAAGTTTGGTTTCCAACTACATGGCTTTAGGTTTATTCCCACTGTGTGACACTGGAGGCAAATACCTTCTACTGTAACCAACGGATTACTAAAGCCTTGTGAGTGGATTTGGTTGATGGAAACTAAAAAATACCCATTGCATATATGTTCGTATACATGTGTGTGTGTGTGTATATATATATATATATATATATATATATATATAATAATAATAATATTAGGGACAAAATCCAAAATTACTTTGTTTTATATTATACTCATCTATTGTGCTTTTAATTATTAATTTTTCTATATGTGATAGTGGATTTTCATCGATGAGTTCTTGAAACTTGGTTCTTTTCCCTAAAACTATATATATATATATATATATATATATATATATATATATATATAAAGTTTGCTTTTGGAATTGGATCTCAAAGTACATATAGAGCTATCAATAATAGTATGTAAATACTCGGTGTAAGTGTATGTATGATGAGTTCTAACATGTTTATATTTAAGCAAAATCATGAAACGTGCATGTTAGTGTCCCTTTGTCTTGACATCAAGTTAGAAACATTCACCACCATTGTATAAGTGGTGTCCTTCATTTCCAATCTTCTGTTAAAACACACTTAGCTATGAGAACTACTACAGTAGTGGAAATAAGTGAGGATTGGTGACATAAAGGATATCTGACCATAGAAAATCTGCTTCAGCAAATTCTGTGCAACCCATTTAAGTGTGGAAAAGTGGGTGTTAAAATGACTATTATTATTGAGTGAGAGAGCAGTGCATGCCATCAAAGTAACACTGGAGTACAAATATACAAAGCCCAATATACCCATATTGACTACCAGTCTGATAAGGGTACACCAGGAACATACATCACAACCATATGTGGACAACATAGTGATTTTTATTAAGATAAACAGCACATGACCTTGCAGGTGGGGCCCAATTAGAATTTTCTTCAGATTGAGTAGCCCATCCCACTCAAAAGGTCTCTGAATAAGGTTTGTTTAAGGATGATGATTCATTGTAAATTATAAAAACAAATAAAATCATGAATTAACTGTCAAGGTTTTAAGATTTTAATTTTAAAATCTTAGGAATTAATTCATAATTTGAGTTTAGAGATTATTTTTCATTGTAAATGTTGGTGTAGTAAATTCACTAAATACCTTGTATTTATTCCAACTCTCTCAGATTTCACTAAGGTCAACTTAGCTTTTCTTCCTTTCAGGGTTAATAAAATAAATTACCAATCCAGAGTGGTTGACTGACTAAAATATTTGTATTAGATAAGACTTGTTCATTTGTTTTATGTTCCTTTTGCAATGCTAGTATGGCTTATAAAGATCTATGCCATTGAGGTTTTACAGCTGGATGCCCTTCTGTTACTGACCTCTATCGGTTTCAGATAAGGGTCTCTTACTCTGCACATCTTTGAAGTACAAGACCAGTGTATGATTTATTGATAAAAGAAATAACAACAACATCAACACTTGTTGATTGCAATTTTCAGAAAAGCTGAAATGTAAACAAAACACATTCACTCACTCACACACATGACATGTAACATGTGTTGGGTAGTTTTAGACCTGACAAAGCCCATCCCTCACTAGGTCTGACTGCCAGATTTCTTTCAGAAGAGAGAAAATCAGAGACAGAAAGATTAAGAAACAGAGGAGAATTGACCCTATTACACTGGTACTTTAGTTATCAACCTCAAATTCATGAAAGCAAAGTTGACCTTGGCAGAATTTTAACTTGGCGCCTAGAGAGTCAGTTTGATTACCACAAAGTGATCTACCTGACAATCTAATTAATGACTCTGCTAATCAGCTGCCTGCACATACATATACAAAAGATGATTAAGTCTAAAAGTTTATAACCTTTTAAGTTGTCAACAGTCGTATCATTCTCCTTTGTCAGGGACTTAAATTTCTTTTCCCCGGTCTACATCTCTGTAAACTGGCATTAACTTCACTTCACCGTTGGGTGGTTAGTGTTACAGGTTTCAAATCTTGGCACAAGGCCAGCAAGTTTGAACTGGTAGTTATTTTATTGACCCTAAAAGGATGAAAGGCAAAGTCAACCTTGGGGATTAATGATATTAAATACTTCAGGTGAAAAAGAAGCAAAATAAAACCTCAAAAAATAATTGCAATAAAAATGTTCAGTTTTATCATAAACCAGAAAAAAGTAAAAAATAAATGCATATGATCATCATCATCACCATTAACATCTGTTCTCCATGCTTTGGTTGGAGATGGTTCAACAGGATCTGACAAGGCAGAGAGTTCTGTTATGCTCTACTGTCTGTTTTGATAGGGTTTCCTAAAACCAGCCAATCTAAAGAGTATACTGAGTACTTTTTTCATGGCACCAACAGTGGTGAGGTTGCTTCTTCACAAAACTTGCAAGACTAAAGAGTCTAAAGGGGTTCCAAGAGGCTCCTTTAACTGAAGAAAAATAGGAAAGAGAGAGAGAGAGGGAGTGATGATAGAATATAGAAAAATTAAGTTTAAAGTAACTATTTTTGTTGTGTTATGAAATGTTAGTTTATTTTTTTAATCTTTCTTTTTATGTATTTTATTATTCTCAGTTGGTCTGAATTGCAAGTCTGGCCTCCTGGGGTATTAGTTAAACATGTCAGAGGTTTGTTCCGAGCTGAAGGAATTAATATTACTGCTGAACCTGGTAATAGTATGCACAGTCGGTTTTATGTAAGTAGTTATTCTATTCTACACATTTACCCTTTTTATGTATGTATAAACTGTTTTGCTAATGTATAACTATAGAGAATATAGATGGTTGATTCAGTAAGTACTGGGCTTACTAGCTGATAGGCTAGTGGCTCAAGTCTCATCCCCAGCTCTACTTTTAGTTCACTGAACAGTGTACAGGTAGGAACAACTGACTGATTTGAACAGTGGCAGCCAGGTAATATTGGTTTCAAATTTTGTCACAAGGCCAGCAGTTTTGGGGCAGGGGTTAAGTTGATTACATCAATCCCAGTGTTCAGCTGGTGCTTATTTTATCAACCCCTGAAAGGATGAAAGGCAGTCGAATCTGGCAAGATTTGAACTGAGAATGTAAAGATAGGCAAAATACTTCTAAGCATTTTTGTCTAGCATACTTAATGATTCTGCCAGCTTGCTGCCTTGTAACCAGATAATATTAACAAGTATTTCATTAACTTATTAATGTTAGGTTTGTATGGGTGTGGCTACCCATGTACCAAGTCGGTCTCTAATTAGCCACTTCATAATCTAAAAATGTAAAACAAAATTTCTGTTGACAAGGTGTCTTAGCATCACTCAGTAAGACTGTTGTTAGCTGCTCACCAGTTATTTAAACCGGCCATATCCAGTCCAAATATTCTATCGATTTATGCTCAGACTGACTGGATTTGGCCTCTCACACCTACCCTATAATATCATTCTAAAATTAAATAATCACATCATCAAAATCTTGAAGTTACAAGATAATGCAAGATCAGTTCAAAACAATGTGAATGAATAAGCATTACATTTGACAATAATCTGAATGCTAAACTGTTAAAGCTCTATACATCCACACTTAGTTTACATCTGACGTCTGGACCCCACATCTTGTACAGAATATTGATCTAGTGGTAGCTGTTCAGAGACATACAACAAGGCAGATACCATATCACATATCTTGAATGTTTTGCTTCTCTGGATATTGACACTAAAATTTTAACATCTAGCAGGTGACTGGGAAGAAGCCCACAAGATTATTCACTGTCTTTCCAACAGCAACTTTGGCTGGCCACCTTTTTGAATTCAATTGATAAGTACCTATGACTTTTAGAAACCTTTTTCTATGCTGAGACCTATCAAAGCAAGGAATAAACTACCCACATCCATTGCTAACAGTCAGAACACTGCATTCTTCAAATGAAAATGCCAAAATAACAGGAAAATAAGAAAATTATATTTATCATTCCTAAAATACTATACTAGTATGATTTATGCATGCATGAAGTTCATGAAGAACAACATTTTTGTGTAGATATAAGGAGGCACTAACACACTGTGGCCTTCTGAATTTTCAGTCTGTAATTTCAAAGCGTTTCTAATCTAGCCCTAACTTAGATCAAGTCATTTCTCAGTATAGACTGCAGATACTGCAGTAGGCTGCTTACTAAGTATCACTGAAATTTTTTATGTCTTGTAATGCTGGTCAAATCATCTGAGAACCATTGATTTAGAAAGTAAATCATAGAAAGTGGAACACATTCAATGGCTTCAGTTGCTGATGTTAACTCATGAAAAACAAAGTATATGTACATATATATACAAAAACATTTAGCATATTATATTGTATTGATCATTTAACTGTATAATTGGTTCACATCAGTCTAGACAAAAATAAACTTATCTCTTTCTTTACTGTTCTTTCATTTTCCAGTTTCTTTTCCACTGGCCATTAAGAATTACCAATTATTTGCTGTTTCTGTCTTTCACTTTGGTGATTTACCAATTTGTACGGCTTCTCCTCTGTACAGAATGGAACCACATTGTATCACTAGCATTGATGCTTTTCTGCTGCGATTATACTTTATTCAAACTCTTCCGCGACCGAGTCATATTGACTAGCACATATAAAGATGAGGAAGAGAAGGGCGATAACTCTCACTAATCAACACAATTTGGAAGTGATATAATATGAAATATAAGAAGTCCACTTTAAACATTGGCCAGTCATAAAGAAAATCCTTCTCTGACTCAGTCTTCTTTTTCCCTCCTGGTTATAAAAAAGCTGTTTGAGGAAGAAAATAATTCCAGCAGCTAAATTGATTACCAATTTTTTTCTTTCTTTTCAAACTTTAAAATATCTCTTTCCAAGAGAATTCAATCCAGTTTCAAACAAAAAGGTTTTGAAAGAGCTTCTGAGGAAATCAATACTTTTAACCTTTTAACAGATTGTTGTGAAATGTAAAACAGTATCTTTTCCTTTCTTCCTGCTCTGCTAAATAAAATAAAAACCTAAATAATATGTGATATAGGGACCAAAAATATTTATATTTTTTAATACTTCTTTTATGAAGAAATCAATAAAAGCACTACACTCAGTCAACAAGTTTGTTTTTCTTTTCCGCCTTTTCGATTTTTGCTTTGTCTTCAGTATTGTACCTCATCGTCATCATTATATCTGCTTTTTCTATGTAGGTATACATTAAATGAAATTTCTGGAAGCAGATGTTAACAGGCAGGTGCCTTCCTGTCATCAACCCTACCTATTTTCACTTGTCTTCACAAAAAAAGCAATTCTTTGAATTACCACACCCCTCCCCATTGGACAAGGTAGTCCAGAAGATTACAAAGATTGGATGCTTTGCTATAATTTCAGCCTTTACCTCTTTGAGTCAGAGGATATTATCATAACATACAGTGTATCAAACATTTTTAGATTTGGCATAGCCCATCCCTCTCCTGGTTTGGCCACTGCTGATTTCTTCCAGATGGAGAGAAGGAGATAGAAAGAAAGAATAAGAGAAAGGAAAAGAATCAGCTCTAGTACACGACTGGTACATTTTGTGGACCCTGATAGAAGACAAAATTGACCTCATGGCATATGAACTCACTGCATAGAAGGCTGGAATGGTTATCATAAATCAATTAATTCAACTGATGCTTTAACAACTTTTATTCTCAGCCAAAATTAAGCACAGCAAAAAGGAGCTCAAGAAGAATTGTTACAGTAGTTTGTACAGCACCGTACAATGTCTTGGTGACACTCACTTGCTTCTAAAGACTGGATAGTCATAGCTGAAATATCTTTGGTCCTAAGTCACCTCAATCAGAAAAGACCAGGATCTTAACAAAATCTACTATCATTGCTACTTACTACTACTACTACTACTCTCATAGGATGAAAGTGGTGTTGGTTTTTTTCCTGAATGTAATTTTACCAAATTACATTCCCTTTACCATTGGTTGTTGGGTCATTCTTTCTCTTTTATATCTTGCTTTGCAGTCATCCCCAAATGTGACATCTGTTTTTCAGTGCAGCCTTCATCTATTCTATTTCTAATATATTATCAGACAATTGTGATCTGAAAATTGTTTAGCCCATGGTCAGCCCTGATCTAGAAAATCCATGATCAGACATTATGCCTATGTTTAATTTGTCCACCCCACCACTATAAATAGTGTGCCTAGAACTAGATAATCCAATGCATCATTTTTTTTTTTT
Source organism: Octopus bimaculoides (assembly GCF_046866305.1). Classification (NCBI taxonomy): domain Eukaryota; kingdom Metazoa; phylum Mollusca; class Cephalopoda; order Octopoda; family Octopodidae; genus Octopus; species Octopus bimaculoides. Next base: position 21,857,950 of record NC_142949.1, on the reverse strand, counting down.
TTGAAAGAATGTGATTTGAGGGAGATGTAATTATTATTTTAACAGATTGAGTCACCAAGTAGAAGCTTCTTGGCTCTTGTCAAAAATGTTACAGTGTGCTGAACAAGTATTTTGATACCATTTTGTCCTCTCCTCTACATCTCCCTACACAACCCTCTTCTGCTCATTACCTCCACCATCTTTCATTGTGTCTTACTCAGTCTTCCTGTTCCTCTTCTACTTCCTTCCACATTCATTTTCATCACTCCTCTCACCCTGTCATTTCCATCCTTCCTCATTTCTCTTCACAACATCCATTCACTGACTCAGTTTCTATCATTCTCAAAAATTCATTAATATATCTTACTGAGATGCTGTTTTACAATCAGATGCCCTTTCTGCCACTAATTCTCCTCTCCCAATAATATTTCACTCATCAATCAAACCATTCTCATTTCTTTTCTTAGTCTGCTCCATGTTCATTCCCCATGTCTCACTCCCATGGATTCCTTCTGCATGCAACTTCACCTTTTTCAACAGCAACAACTTTCTTTCTCATTAGTACACTTCTCCATTCTAAGAACTTTCATGTATATCTCACTCTAACCATTGCCACCAAATTTATTCCAGTTTCCAAAATATGTAAGCATTTACAAACTTCTTGCTCACTATCTAAGATGCCAAGTCTACCAAGTGGAATAGATATTTTCAGCAATATTATTATAAATTATGCTGTATCCAACTTCTTACACTGATGAATTGCACCATTCCTTGCTACCCATTTACTGGTAAATAGACATTACTTCATTTCTTTTCAATAAGAATAGGAGGATCAGTTCTCATGATCTTTGCTGGCTTTACAGATCATTGTGAATTAAATGCAGCTCAGAAATAACGGTACAGTTAAGAAGTTTGTTTCAAACATCCTGGTTTTCAACCCCACTGTACAGCCCCCCGGGCAAGTATGTGGGATCTGTCATGACCTTAAATCAAACTTTTCCTTCATTTGTTTTATGTCCATTTTTCCATGTTAGTATGGAATAGACATATATATTATTGAGATATTGTTTTACAGCCAGATGCCCTTATTGTCACTAAATGTTACTTGTTGTATGTGACCCTTTATTTTACATGTTTTGTTCAAAGGTGTGAAATGAGATGAGGATTTATTGAAAGGAGATGTGATAACAACACTCATAGTTAACAACTTTTGTAGAATACAAATCTAAGCAAGTGAATGCACACACACGCACGCTCACATACATACTGATATATATATATGGATTTCAGGGTGTACAGGAGGTTATGGCTTTGGCTCCAGAAATGAGATGGGGGACAAAGTTGCTGGAGTTTTGTGATGTGCATGGCTTACTGGTTTGCAATAATAACTTCAGGAAACCTACCAACTATTTCATCACTTATCAATCTAGTGGGTATACCAATCAGATCAACCAGACACAGGGATAGGTCTATGTTAGTAAATGCAAACTATTCCTCAGTGGAAGAATGTATAATGCAGCATAGATTAGTGGTTAGTGATCTCAGACTTAGGACCAGAAAGATCCAGAGACACAAGCTGATATGAAAAAGAAGGTTGTGGAAGCTCAAGGATCCTTCAAACTGGCATAGAGATGTTCTTAATGAAGTCTTTGCTGAGGAGGAGAGAGATAGAGATGTATGATGTAGAGGACAATTGGAAGTTTCAATAGGTGACAGACCAAATCTATGGTTGGAGCAAAGCTTCTTCCAGACCAAGGGTGACATGACAGTGGAACAGCAACATGGATAGGGCCATAACAGGGCTAGAAAGAATGGAAAAGATTGGGTAGCAAAGAATCGTTTCAAAAAGCTAAAAGGGAAGCTAGACGTCAAATTTACCTAGCTTGGGCAAAAGCAGAAAGAAAGCTGTTTACCAATGTCTTGCAATGTGAAAATCAGAGACATGAGGTGTTCCTGATTGCAAAACAGTGTGCCCGAGAGAAGTGTGTATGAATGGATAATAGTATGCTTGCACTTAGTGATTCAAACAAGAAAGAGGCATTGAAGGGTTACAATGTAAGGTTATTGAATATTGAGAATGAATGAGATAAAGAGACTCTTCCTTGTGTGACCCCAACAGAGACACCAGCAGATAAGGCAATTAAAGACAGAAAAACAGAAAACCCCCTGGTCCATCTGGAGTCACTACTGAGATGCTCAAAATATCTGGTATGGTAGGATATGGACTGGTCACCCATATAGTTGATTAGGTTATTCAGGAAGGCATAATACCCAGTGACTGGTGTAGCAGCACTATTGTAAGCTGTTACAAGGGTAAGGGAGACGCCATAGATAGAAGCAATTATAGAGGCATCAAACTCCTGTATCAGGTGATGAAAATTAGAAGGAGAGTTATAACCCAATTAATTAGGAGCAGAGTTAAGCTAGATGAAATGCAGTTTGGCCTTGCCCCAATGAGTAGCAATACTGATGCCATTTTCAGTCAGGCAAGAGAACTACTTAGCCAAGAATAAGCCATTATACTTGATATTTGTTGATCTAGAGAAAGTCTTTGATAAAGTACCCCTGCTATGTGATATGGTGGGCTCTGAGAAGGCTATGGATAGACAAGTGGCTTGTGAAAGCTGTACAAGGGTTCTGTCAGTAAGGTGAGAATTAACAAGCACAGCAAAGAATTTGGTGTACAGGTAAGTGTTCATAAAGGGTCAGTCCTCAGTCCGCCTACTTTTCATCACTCTCCTCCAGGCCATACAGAGGAATTCAAGACTAGCAGCCCCTGGGAACTACTATATGCTGACAATCTTGCCCTCCTAGCAGATTCTATATCAGAACTAGAAAAGAAATTCCAGTTGTGGAAGCAAAACCTAGAAGAATCTAAGGGTCTTAAGGTTAACTCAGCAAAGACTAAGGTCTTAGTAAGCAAGAAAACAGACAAGACCCTATCCCCTTCAGGTACGTGGTCCTGCTTGATTTGTAGGAAAGATGTAGGCAGGAATTCCATACTTTGTACTCAATGTAAGTTTTGAACTCAAGATGTGCAGTTGAATAATACAAAGATCATCCGAGAATATAGTGTATGTAGAAGATGCACAGGAGCCATAAAAACTACAGATACTTGGAAACTTGATTTTCTCAAATGCCCTGAAGGCTCTTAAGAGGTAGTGGATAATTTCTGCTACCTAAGGGACCAAAACAGTAGTTGGAGAGAATGTACAGAAAGTGTTATAGGGCAGAGAAACTTCAGATATCTCTTACCTTTGTTGGCAACCAAGAGTTTCTGTCTCTGAGTGAAAGGAAAATTGTATGATGCATGCATATGAATAGCAATTCTATATGGTAGTGAAACATGGGCCCTGAATGTAGAAGATATGTGAATAAAACTAGTATGCTCTGCTGAATGTATAATGTAAGTGTACATGTGTGACAGACTGTTAGTGTATTGAGAGAAAAGTTAGGCATAAAAGGAATTAGATGCAGTGTGCAAGAGAGAAGACTGTACTGGTTTGATCATGTGATGCCAAAAGCTCCATAAGGAAGTGCCGTTCACGCAAAGTGGACAGAACTTGTGGAAGAGGGAGACCCAAGAAGACACAGGACGAAGTACTGAAGGATGACCTCAGAACACTGAATCTTTTGGACGAGATGACAAAAGACCAGGATACCTGGCACCTTGCTGTACTCAAGAAGACCCATCCTCTACAGCAGAAATGTTAAGGCCACATCCCCTGGTGAAAAGATCCACCTGCAAGAGTCCTATGTCGGCGCTACATAAAAGAACTCATGCAGGTAGCACTTTAAAAGTGATTGCTGTTAGGAAGGGCATTCAACCTTAGAAACCAAGCCAAACCAGATTGGAACCTTGTACAGCTTGCCAGCTTGGGTCAAACTGTCCATCATCATTATCCTTTAATGTCCATTTTCCGTGCTAGCATGGGTTAGATAGTCTCATATATACACCCAGAACCACGCTAATAGCTTAGGAGTGAAATTTAGGGTTTCTCAGTTTTCTGTGAGTTGATTTTGATAAAACTTTTCTCAGCTGGTTTGCACACTATGGCAACACCATTGTTATGTTTTCATTATTCTGTGTAATGTCCTTTTTTATTTCAGATTCTTCAGTTTTTGGATGAACCATGCTAATAACTTTTGAATGAAAATAGCCCATGTAGACAGTTTTTCAGAAAATGGAGGGTAATGATACATATTAAGCACACATTCGGGGCCCATGGAGAAATGCTATTAGCATGGTTCACCCCCAAAACTGAAGAATTTAGGATTTCAAACAAGGGAATCTAGTACCCCCACTCAGCTCAAAACAATATAAGGACACAAATCGTGTCATATAGCCAGCTGGAGACGATGTCACCACAGGCTAAATTACAGTAATATTCGTCCTAAACCAGGACTGCAATGTTATGTTGGCAAACAGTCTTTACTACAAAGTACTGTTTCTGAATATCTCTCGTTGTGAAATTTAAAAATAGTAATTTTCTAATTTATAGATTAGTGACAAGTTGTCACTTTGAAAACTATATATTTCGAATGGGAATTTGGCAGTGCCATCTCTAGCCGAACAATTATTCTGTGCTCATGAAGGGAAATAACCCGGAAATTGCGATACACAGATATTGTTTTGAGCTGAGTGGGGGTGCTAGATTCCTTTGTTCAAAAATATAAGGACACAGATCGTGTCATATAGCCAGCTGGAGACGATGTCTCCTGGGGCTAAATTACAGCAACATTTGTCCTAAACCAGGACTGCCATGTTATGTTGGCAAACAACCTTTACTAAAACCCTTTTGTTACCATATTTCTGTTGAGATGCTCTGTGTTTCTTTCAATTTATTTTAAATATAACCAAGAATTTAGTAAAATAGCTTAGTTATCATTAAGCTAGTGTTAGGAACATAAATTGTGACTAAAGTTTGGTGGAAGATTTTAATTCAGAACTTTTGAAAACAAGACGTTTGTACTATAGAGCCAGAGGTGATTTCAGCTGGGCTAGTATCAAAAGAGTTAAGGCAGTGCTCCAGCATGGCACGAGTCTAATGACTAAAACAAGTAAAAGAATAAACAAGAAATATGTATACATCAATGTATTGCCAGTTTGGAGTATAACCCAGTTGGTAATGCTTCATTATAGTAGTCCTTAAATACCTCAAATTCCATGGCCTTTCCTCCATAATCTTAGGAACATATGCTTCATTTGATTATTAAGAGAGATGTTTTGTTAAGGTTATTTCTAAAGATATTCTATAGAACTTATAGCCAGCACTGATTTTTGCCACTACGTTTTATATCGAGACATCAGATGTAAACAATGTGATCGAAGACAAAAGTGGGTAATGAATGTATATGCTATATTTTGGGGGTTGTTGCCCCTTCTTCAGCACTCACCTAACCCACAATGTGTGCCTCTGAACACATTGCTTATATAACCACCACATACAGCAGCGTTAAGTTATTGGCTATACCAATTTATATATTAGACACATTCCTGGGGCTGGTATGTAAACATTAAAGATTTGTAGGTACATGGTATTTCATTATGCAAACACAATATACTATAAGATAAGGAGGTGAGCTGGGAGAAACGTTAGCACACCAGGCGAAATGCTTAGCGGTATTTTGTCTGCCGTTATGTTCTGAGTTCAAATTCCGCTGAGGTCGACTATGCCTTTCATCCTTTCAGGATCGATAAATTAAGTACCAGTTACGCACTGGGGTTGATGTAATCGACTTAATCCCTTTGTCTGTCCTTGTTTGTCCCCTCTATGTTTAGCCCCTTGTGGGCAATAAAGAAATAAGAATCGTTAGCATGCCAGGTGAAATGCTTGGGGGGTATTTCATCTGCCAGTATTTCATTCTGAGTTCAAATTCCATCGAGGTTGACTTTGCCGTTCATCCCTTCGAGATTGATTAAATAAGTACCAGTTACACAGTGGAGTCGATGTAATCAACTTAATCCCTTTTTGTCTGTCCTTGTTTGCCCCCTTATGTTTAGCCCCCGTGGGCAATAAAGAAATAAAAAAATCATGATACAAAACATTGTAGCAAAAATCAGTGCTGGCTATGAGTTCTCTAGAATATCTGTAGTAATAACCTTAACAAAATAATGTACGAGCACTGCTGACGCAATAGAATGTGGTACTGATTTATGAAAACATTTAATCTATCTTATAGTATATTGTGTTTGCATAACGAAGTACCATGTTCCTACAAGAGATGTTTCTTGAAATTTCTTCATTTTTTTATCCCCTAAGTTTTTATAGAATATGTTTAGAGCCATGTTGGCATATTTCTTCAATGGTTTCAAATCACAGCTAGAGTTCTCTGAACTTTCTCCTGACAGTTCTTATTCTAGAAACTAGAGGAGGAGAAGGAGAAGGAGAAGGAGAAGAAGAAGAGTATAATTGATAATATCGACTGCTGTACATATTTTATATCAATCTGTACTTATTTTATAATCAAAGTTAATACTATCAGGATTTGCACTCAGAATGTAAAGCAAAGTATTATGTCTGCCACTCCCCATAATAGTTTAAGGATGAAAAAAACTTGCAAAATAGAGAGACTGCAACTTCTTAATGGTGTAGTATACAATAAAAAAAAAAAAGAATTTAAGAAAAGGTATTAATTGTCAGTTAGTGATTATAGTGACAAGAAAATTAACAGATACATCATTTGAAACAAAAGAATAGAAATTGTATCATGAGATTAAGCAATAACAATTCAAATAAATGCAGTGGACAACATATAAACCTTTTATGTCTAGAGTATTTTGTCATCATACAATGATCTACATAACTTTGCTATGAAGGTTAAAAGCTTAAAGAATTAAATATGATCTTAGCATATTGTGTCCCTTGTGTCTCATTTAAACATAACCCACACCTTGATTCTCATCCAAAGAGAAACCAACACCTTGATCAATAAGCATTGATTGTCAATTAATCTTGATTACTGTCTTTATTAGCAAAGTATGTTTGTAGTCAAAGTAAAGCCATTTTTTATTCATCTGATGGAAACATATTTTTTTCAAATGGTGCAATGAACACATTAACAATATCAATTTAATCCATTGCTCAGCAAAACACCATGACCTCTGGCTTAAGAGCTGCTAGCAGAATCTATGACTCTGAACAAGTCCCACATCTGAGTATATTTTTCCTTTCTTTCCTCCCAGCAGTCTCAGAGTCCCTGAAAGGAGTCACAGGAGATACCCTTCCTCATCTGACTTAATAACCATAAAAAATCATACATTAAAAAAGAGAAGTGAATCTCTGTCTGTCTGTCTGTCACAACATCTATTAAAGGGACGGAAAGAAGGGGAAGGATCAAAATATCCCTAACAAAGTATTTTTAGAAGGGGAGGAGAAAGGTTGCTGTTGAGAACAGAGGTAAGAGCTCTCTGAACTTTGCCCAGGCTATTCTTATTCTAGCAGCTACACTCTCAGCTCACCCTCCCCTGTTCTCTGCACATTTCCAGTGCTTATTGTTCTTATATATATATATGTGTATGTATATAAAAACATTATACGCATATGTGTGTAGACACATACATTCTTGTATAACCATCTGTATATCATACTTAAAGCAAATACATCATGAAAAGACAAATTAACTCCAATATTCATCTGGTGATAATATCTCTTATGGATGTATTGTGTTTAAAAACACAAATATATTATAGGCACAGGCATGGCTGTGTGGTAAGAAGCTTGCTTCCCAACCACATGGTTCCAGGTTCAGTGTCACTGCATGGCACCTTGGGCAAGTGTCTTCTATTATATCCTCAGGCTGATCAAAACCTTGTGAATGGATTTGGCAGACGGAAACTGAAAGAAGCTTGTCATATATATATATATATATATATATATATATATATATATATGATGAGCTTCTTTCAGTTACACACACACACACATATTTATGTGTGTGTGTCTGTATTTGTCCCCCCACTGCCATCACTTGACAATCGATACTGGTGTGTTTATGTCCCCTTAATTTAGGCAAAAGAGACAGAGAATAAGTACTAGGCTTAAAAAAAAAGCCCTGAGATCAATTTATTCAACTAAAAACCCTTCAAGGCAGTGCTCCAGCAGGGCTGTAGTCAAATGACTGAAACAAGTAAAAGAATAAAAGAATGTGTGTGTGTGTTTGTCCCCTACCACCACCTGACAACGGGTGTTGATAATTTTACATCCCTGTAACTTAGTAGTTCAAGAAAAGAGTCAGACAGAATAAGTACCAGGTTTAAATTTTAAAAAATAAGTGCTGTGGTGAATTCATTCAAATGAAAACTCTTCAAGGTGGTGGCCCCAGTATGGCCGCAGTCTAATGACTGAAACAAGTAAAAGATAGAAGATATCAAGAAATAGATGTAGATCATCCAGCAGCAGTGGTGAGAATGCTAGGAGCACATTTCTGTCTCATTGGTTTTTGTCAGTTGCATGTACTCTTTGGCAACCACATGCTGTGAAAAATTTGTCACAAGTGATATACAAAAATGGTGACTGAACAACCACCAGTGTTGCAATTAGCTTTCCGGATATATACAAATCCTGTGCATCATATCTTATACAAATACATCAAATTACCTATACAAATACAAATGCATAGACTATATTTATAAAATACAAAGCCAAATTAACTGTGGTATCTCTCTGGAGATGCCAGCCCTAGAAAGGCAGAAATATGCATCTAGCCTTCTCACCAATGCTGGTGGATTATTTTCATCAGCTACTGTGTTTTTAAACATAATATATCCATATTGAAGTTAATTTGAGCAGCTGTATTGCAAACTTTAGACCCCACTCCATTGATTCTACACCAATTAGCTTTATGGCTTTCTTGTTAAAGGGGACATAACTCTAATTGTCTTTCTGTTTTCCTTCCTTTTTCTGTTCTTTTTTTCACTCTTCCACTTTTTGCATCCATTTTCCTCTCATTTTTTTCCTCATGATTTCTCTTGCTCTATTGTCTTGATTTGTAACTTGTATAGATTATGTGCTCAGAGCCCAAAGATTACTTGGAGAAACTAGGTGTGTTATTAAAATCTGCCTACATAACATCACCAAAGTATGAAACTATTAGTCACTCATAACTAGATACTGTATACATAAAAACAATATTTATCTCTTGCCAGATGGAGTACTTTTTTGTTGATTTTTCCCCTTAAAGGAAAAGTAAACTACACAAACATATGCACATATTTAAATAATTGATAGGGAAGACAGTGTACTGTAAGCTTTATTTAGCATGATGATTGTTTTGGCTTACATCTGCACTGTTCTCTAGTGGGTGGGAAACGGTATAATGGAATTAAATGTAACCTGATGAGGTTTCTTCTGCACTATGGGGTAATTCCATTATATCATTTTTCCCCCACAAGGGAGCAGCGCAAATGTAAGCCAAAATGAGCATTGTGCTAAATAAAGCTTACAATACACTCTGTCTTCCCTGTAGATCCTGTGACTAAAGTGCAAGTACCGCAAATGACACCTGGTAGCTGTATGTGATGAACATGCTCTCAAAGCACTCTACTAGGGACATACCCAAAACAAGGTTTGGATACTACATTTTAAAATTTCCTGTCTAAACTTTAATTTTAAACATAAACTATATATATATATCATCATCATCATTTAACACCTGCTTTCCATGCTGGCATGGATGAGACAGTTTGACAGGATCCTGCCAAGCAGAAGCCTGCATCAGACTTCTGCAACTGTTTTGGCAAGATTTTTACAGCCCTTCCTAACACCAACCACTCAGCAGAGTGGACTTAGTGCTTTTTACATGGCACAAGCACTGACAGGGTCACCAAGTAACCTGCGGGACAAAAATCTTTTGAGAGGGAAGGGGATATTGGAGGAGGTGATCTTGTGTCAGATGATGAAAGGTTATAGTGAGACAGAGAAGCAGAAACAGGTGTCTTGCTGTAGAGCAGGCACAAAAACTAGCGTAGCTAGTGGGGGTAGGGGTGGTCCACCCTGGGCGGCACTTTTAGGTCTGCTGTAGGCAATATGTGTTTTTTGTGGGGTCTGGGGGCGGCAAATGGAAGGGCCACCCTGGGCAGCACACACTCTACCTATATTAGTGGGTACAAGGTTACCCAGCCAGAGAGAGAGAGAGAGAAAGATCAAGAATGAAGACAGAAACAAGTGCCACCTTAACAATTAGCATAATAATGACAATTTCAAGATTAATTGAAAATAAAGAAGCTTGTTTCAACAGAAATATGATAACTCTTCAGCATTCATATTTCTCTGTCAAATGTAATGCTTATTTACTCACATTGTTTTGAATTAATCATGCATTAGCTGATAGGTTTGAGATTTTGAAGACATTCATTTCTTTTTTAGATGACATTGTAAGGTGTGTGTGTGTGTGTGTGTGTGAGGCTGGATCTGGCCAGTTTGAACAGAAAGCCAGCAGGATATTTGGGCCTGATATGGCTTGGTTTAAATACTAAAGGGTTAAGAAAGTGATTTAAATACAAACTAGTAGAAAGAGTGTCAGAAGTAACTCTTCAACATTGCAATCAGTTAAAAAGAAAATTGCATCAAAGCTGCATGATAATGGTGTCAAGTGTGGAATGCAGATCATCATATAAATAGTTTTATTTTTCTCTTCCGTTTTATTTTGACATACTCTCTTTACTCTTTTACTTGTTTCAGTCATTTGACTGCGGCCATCCTGGAGCACCGCCTTTAGTCAAGCAAATCGACCCCAGGACTTATTCTTTGTAAGCCTAGTACTTATTCTATCGGTCTCTTTTTGCCGAACCGCTAAGTTACGGGGACGTAAACACACCACCATCAGTTGTCAAGCGATGTTGGGGGGACAAACACAGACACACAAACATACACACATACATATATATATGTATATATATATATACATATATACGACGGGCTTCTTTCAGTTTCCGTCTACCAAATCCACTCACAAGGCTTTGGTCGGCCCGAGGCTATAGTAGAAGACACTTGCCCAAGGTGCCACGCAGTGGGAATGAACCCGGAACCATGTGGTTGATAAGCAAGCTACTTACCACACAGCCACTCCTGCGTCTGCAGCATTGTGTTTTTATTCTTCCCTTCCATTTTACGAACTCAGTGAGCACATGTGCATTATGTGTTCATACTTCTCTTTCCAGTTCCTACTCAAAACTGCTTACAGATCACAACCATCTCACAAACCTGCATTAATGAGGAGTACTTTATGCTCCGATGGTTGTGAAAAAATATTGAAACCTCCTTGGCAAGGAAGACTCTTCTGTCTGCAAACTCTAACTACTTGCTTGAGAATAAGAAGAACATTATAAATCATTGTTCCTGTTTAAGTCCTCTTTATCAGAAGAAATACTCCCAACAACTAGTGTGGTGGTGGTGATGGTGGTGGTGGTGGTGGTGATGGTAGTAGAAGGTCATGAATAGAGAATGTTACGTATACTTCTTGTGTTCAACTTTGTTTACACTGTAGAATTATTGCAGTTTTCTTCTTTCTTTTTTCTCACTGTATTTTCAAAATTCTTGTCATTTGTAGCATTGGCCTAAATACAAAATTGACAGTTTTCTTATCTCAGCTGTAAATACTCTCTCTCTATATATATGTGTGTGTGTGTGTGTGTGTGTGTGTGTGTGTGTGTATAATATATATATATAGAGAGAGAGGGGGGTAGGAGAAAGAAAGAGAGAGAGAAGAGGTGGTGGTGATGGTTGTAGTAGTAGCAGCAGCAGCAGCAGTAGTATAATGCAAGGTGATTCTATAATCAAGACTAACGATTACCTCACAGATAATAAGCAAATTCAGTGTTGCATCCTGGAGTCACCGAGTTTTACAGGTCTTTTCTGTTTGGCTGCCACTTTTCAATTTCTTCAATTTCTGTTTCAATTGATTTCATATTTGGTGTAATAGTGTAGTTTTGTATGCTACTCATTGACATGAAATTCATTTTTGCCATAAATCAATAAATAAAGAGTTAATAGCTTTTAAAGTTTGCAAATTTTGGGTAATTTTAGCTATTCGTAAGCCACAAACACATTCATACCCGTTTCCATAGTAACAAGCACATGTGTTGACAAATATATTCTACATGAAACCGTGTGTGTGCCGATGCTGTGTTCTGCTGTTTGTGCCCCTCTGTTGCATGACATGACATGTGCTAAAAATAACTGATAAATAGGTCTTAAATCACACATCCCCAATTTTTTTTGAGGTGGTGGTCACATAATTGTATGAATTCCCATGTGTAAAACACAAATTCGCAAACATTTTCTGAAAATTCCAAAAAATAATAAAGTTATGAGGAGTTATATGTCGTGGATAAAGCAGATTTTGATTTGTTTACAGTTTCATATTATAACGTGTGCTATTTTCAGAATGAGAACCCATGCAGTCATGCACAAAATGACCGCTACCAAATCCTGTTTTCTGACTGGGTCAAAATTATCAAACTTCAAACGTCTGTAACTTTTTTTTTTGAAATGTTTCTGGAAAAAGTAAAATACCTCCTGAGATTCAGCATGGAAAATTACATCAATACACCAAATTTTAAAATTTTCGCTAAACTTTGAAATTTCCCCAGGTGCAGCCAAACAGAAAAGATCCAGTTTTATGGGTCTTACAATATACACCCTGATCCAAGTGACCTCACCAAGGTTGATCCTTCTTACTCTGCACTGTACCACTTGTGGACATCAACTCCATCTCAAGAGTACAGTATGTTTTTCATTGAAGATTTTGTGGTTACAGTCTTACCAACTGTATGGTTTGTCAGCCCAAGTGCAGGATTTTTTCCTGAGACACGACTCACGTAGATAGCCATTGGAACACAATGAGCTCACCCATCCTTTGATAGGTTTTGATTTAAGTCCAGCAGTGTCCACTGACCACCTGGCTATTAAACAAGAAGTATTGGGTTACATGGTTCTAGTAGCAGGATTTTCCTGACCAAAAGCCTATGCCTGTGTCCATGTAGCATTCTACTGACCCCACAGACCATCTCTTTTCATCAAGAGCTATTGAAATGCATTCTCAGCAGCCTCTAGATTGATTTTGATGTCTCTTCTTCTCACTCCAGTAATGCATAAGATTCCATAGTATTTACTCATTGAACAACCTGCAAATCCTCAACTGCCCCACTTCACTGGCAAACACTTGGCCTTCCACCCATTCCTGCAGCAATTCTCCACCAATTTCTGGTACTTAGTACTCTTCCTCTCTTGTGTCGCCTCCATTTCTTCCTCTGCCCCAGGAGGATTAACTGCCAGAGCTAAACTGCAAAATAAAATGACGTGGTCTCACAAAATGCTAGGAAAGACAGCCAACTATTTTATTTTTTGATTCCTTGTTCTTTTATCCTTGTATACTTTATCTTATCGCTTATAAGAGAAGGATTATTTCATCATATCTCAATTCCTTATGGAGATGGATTGTATGCTACACTAACCAAAGTGTATTGTTAGAGAAATAAATGAAACGGCACAAATTAAAAGCAAGGTACTTTTTTAAACATTACCTGAGGAGATGCATCTACACCTGTGGTGTATGACAATTGTTTGTACAACGTCTCACTTGTAAGAAGGCAGCAAGCTGGCAGAACATTCCGTCTATCTTTATGCTAGGAGTTCAAATTCCGCTGAGGTCAATTTTGCCTTTCATCCTTTCGGGGTCGATAAATTAAGTACCAGTTGCATACTGGGGTTGATTTAATCTACTGGTCCCCTCCTGCCAAAAAAATTTCAAGCCTTGTGCTTAGAGTAGAAAAGGTACTTTTTTAAACATCACCTGAGGAGATGCTTCTGCACCTGTGGTGTATGACAATTGTTTGTAGAATATTTCACTTGTAAGGTGACGAGCTGGCAGAAATGTTAGCATGCCAGGCGAAATGCTTAGCAGTATTTTATTTGTCTTTACATTCTGAATTCAAATTCCGCCGAGGTCGACTTTGCCTTTCATGCTTTCAGGGTACTGGAGTCAATCTAATCAACTGACCCCCTCCCCAAAAATTTCAGGCCTTGTGCCTAGAGTAGAAAAGAAAATATCTACTTGTAAGATAATGGTGCATGATGAGTCGAAACAATTGTAGTGCTTCTGAATAAAGAGTCTTGTAAAGTTCATTTTCTGTCTCTCCCATTATTTATACATATACATAAAAAGTTTTTAATTTTATAAATATAATTATAAAATTATAATAAGGGCAACTACTGAGCAATGTCATATACTAGAAGAAGATGCCAAATGGCTCTAAAACTACTTTATTACATAGACATGGGCTGAAAGCAAAGGAACGAACAAAAAAGATTTTTTTTAAAGTTTAGCCATAAATCAATTTCTAGTTTAGTGATGTAATACCACTTTACCGTCCTCGGTATGAATTAACCAAAAGTACACAATTATAAACATTTATACATACCATACAAACACAATGTATCGACAGTGCCTATACAAATGTTCACACAAGTTAAGTCTAGTTTGTTCATCTCAGCCATGGGTGAATAACCAGCATCTTTTTCTAGCATGTGGCATTACTCAGTAGTTGCCCTTGTAATAATTTTATATATAAAATCAAATACTTTGTATTAATTTTTACCTAAATTGATTTTTACATGCTAGCTACTTGATAAAACCCTATATAGATTTTATCTTTGATTATAATTGATATATATATACACACACACACACACACATCATCATCATCGTTTAACGTCCGCTTTCCACGCTAGCATGGGTTGGACGATTTGACCAAGGACTGGTGAACCAGATGGCTACACCAGGCTCCAATCTGATTTGACAGAGTTTCTACAGCTGGATGCCCTTCCTAACGCCAACCACTCCAAGAGTGTAGTGGGTGCTTTTACGTGCCACCGGCATGAAGGCCAGTCAGTCAGTACTGGCAACGGCCACACTACACACACACACACAAACATATATATATATATATATATATATATATATAATTTTGCTTAAAAGAGTTCCAACACTGTCTGTTTTTTATGTTTTATTTATATTCCTGCAGAACTAATGTGGGGTATAGAATATGGAATATACAATATACAATATAAAATAAAATAAAATAAAAATGGATGGCACCATGAAAGAAAGTATTGAATGTAGATGAAATATTGAGTTTCATCTACATTCAATACTTTCTTTCATGGTGCCATTCATTTTTATTTTATTTTATTTTATATTGTATATTATATTATATATTGTATATTCCATATTCTATACCCCACATTAGTTCTGCAGGAATATAAATAAAACATAAAAAACAGACGGTGTTGGAACTCTTTTAAGCAAAATAATATATTCCTCTATACACAATCATACAAAAAAACCCCACCTTTTTTGTATTTATCTTTACTCGCATATATATATATATATATATATATATATATATATGTATGTATATGTATAAAAGCAAAATTTAGGTTAGTTAAAATATGTTTGTGACATATTTCAACTGTTAAAAAGCAAATTCACTGCAGTTACTGTGGAGAAAATATCTCTCTTTTGGTAATAAGATGTGAAAATACCCAGTTTGTTCGGTGTTGCCATCTATCAGGAATCCCAGACATCGATGTTATGAGTTTTTTGACTCTTGACTGATTTGTGCTGAGAAATCACCCAATCGAGGAAAATGATGAAATGTTAGCACAGCTGTCAGCTGAGTCTGTGATAAAGACTGTACTGCCAACTGAACTTTCAAGGGAAGGTGAGGCATGTTTTCTCTGTACAGTCGCCGTTATGAAAGAGTATACTTGGAGGACCAGAATGAAAGGAGTCGCAACAGGAACCTTTATCTCCAGCCCAAGCTTGCTATATTTCTTCAGGTACCATCTGAGGAGCAAGATAGGGCTGGAGAGAAGATGTCTGTCGTGAGGCATATATGAGAAAAGATGGAAGGATGTTGTGAAGAAGTTGGGAGTGACTGTCCCTACTTAATCACATGGCAGAAGGGTGCAGTTTCTGGCCTTCTGGACCACAGTCAGTGTTTTAAAATTTTTAATCATATATATATATATAGCAATAAGAAAATGGAGGGGAATATGTGGTACTCATCCACTTGCAGACATTGTATTATGTCAATTTACAGGTAAATTGACATAATACAATGTCTGCAAGTTGATGAGTACCACATATTCCCCTCCATTTTCTTATTGCTATATAAATTAAGGGTAAAATTTCCTTTTATCCGCACCCACTTATTGCACTTGGTAAAAACACTAGTGTAATAGTAATTGGGTATCATTCCGGCAGTATATTGGATAGATATTATCCCTTAGTGGGTTGGATTCACAACCCCTGACTTTCTTGGAGTATATATATATATATATATATATATATATATATATATATATATATATATATATATATATATATATAAAATATTTTTAAAGTTATCAAATAAGCTCACCAATCATCTTTAAATGTTTTGTAATGTCCTGTTTTGTCCTTTCTATGTTTGAATGTAACTATTCATAATAAAGAATCATCTCTTCGGTACATCCCATTGACAAGATTCAAAAACGCAAAACATTGATGTCTTCGATTCCTGATACATGGTGACACTGAACAAATCAGGTGTTTTTACACCTTTTTACAGGAGAGATATTTTCTCTATGGTAACTGCAGTGAATTTGCCTTTTAGCAATTGAAATATGTCACAAACATATTTTAACTAACCTAAATTTTGCTTATGCTTAAACACTGCTTGGCACTAAAATTTCAATATATATATATATATATATATATATATATATATATATATATATATATTCTTTATTTGTGTATTAGGGCTTAGTACACAAATAAAGAATTTATCTACCAATGCAGTGTTGAACATTCATTCTCATTGTTTGATATTTGCATACATACATACATACATACATATATATATATATATATATATATATACATATATATATATATATACATATATATATATATACATATATATATATATACATATATACATATATATATATATACATATATATATATATACATATATATATATATACATATATATATATACATATATATATATACATATATATATATACATATATATATATACATATATATATATATATATATATATATACATATATATATATATATATATATATATATACATATATATATATACATATATATATATATATATATATATATACATATATATATATATATATATATATATATATATACATATATATATATATATATATATATATATATATATACATATATATATATATATATATATATATATATATATATATATATATATACATATATATATATACATATATATATATATATATATATATATATATATATATATATATATATATATAAATGAAAAACTGTAAGGTAAATAAACAAACAACATAATGTAATACTGAATGTAAAAACGAACGGGAGACAAACAGAAGGTCCATAATTCTTCATCGGTTATCAATGTCACTAGAGTGACAGAGGGTACTAAGTGGTACCGGCATTGCTAGAAATAAGAGTCAAAACAACTCAATAGCCACAAACGCACTATCTTAATTACTGATAAGTAATTAGAGTGCATTTGTGGCTATTAAGTTGTTTTTACTCTTATTTCTAGCAATGTTGGTACCACTTAGTACCCTCTGTCACTTTAGTGATGTCTATAAATTTGCCTTTCGGTTGTTAAATTGCTTATAAGCCACCCATATTATTCATAATACACAGACACACACACACACACACATACATATATATATATATATATATATATATAAATTCAGTACAGGTATAAACACTGAAGTTTGCTTTACAAAAGCTTGTCTACAGGTATTCACCAAATTCATTCACAAGGCTTTAGTCAGACTGGGGCTAATATAGAAGATAAGCCAAAGGTACTACACAGTAGGACTGAACCCAGAACCATGTGGTTGGGAAGCAAATATCTTACCATACAGCCACGCCTGCATACATATAATATATGATTATGTATTATATTACATACATTATGTGTGTGTATGTGAGTACGTGTGTGTCTGAAAGAGAGAGAGAGAAAGAGAGAGCATTAGAGCGCGTGTATAGAATAGAAGTGGGAGAAGAAAATATAGTAAATGAATTTGAACAGAGAGAAAGAGGAGTGAAAAAGCATTAAGATAACTAGAGAATAAGGAGCTGCAATATAAGAACTTGATACAGGAAGAATATAGCAACAGAGTACAGAAACACAGAACTTGGTAATTCTAAAAGTGGCGGTAAAAATACTAAAAAAAAACTGGGAGGAGTTCCAGCACTTCGATGAAAAAGACAATTAAATGAATAAATTGTTTCATTTAATTTCGGATTTGTACAACAAAATAATTCTTTAATTGTTGATATTTGTTGAGATGGGTTTCAAATCGCCAAACTACAGTGTGTTGTGAGAACCATATCAATTTCAGAAACGACCTCAGAAGTGAGAGACAAGCAGCAACCAGAATCATCTTAGAATACAGAACTTTCTTCTATTCTTTGTGGAGAAGTGAAATCAAAATAATGCCAAAAAGCATTCGTATTACGAACAAGCTAGTTCGGTGTTTTCTAGCGGAGTTTCTGGGTACTTTCATACTCGTAGTAAGTAATTATTTTCTTCTTGTTTTAGCCCCGATTTCTGAAAGTGCAAACTTATGATTAAAAGCGTTCCAGTCCTGACTATTCAACAGTGAATCTAAGAGTATAATTATGTTATCCATTAAAACAAACAAAAAAGTGTGATACTGAGGGAATTTGGCTGCTAATTTTAGCCGTTTGAACGACCGCACACAGGATCGTTTACTTTTTGTGAGCTGGTAACTATTTGCGCGTGTGTGTGAGTGTATGTGCGTGTGTATGTATGTTTGTGAATATGTGTGCTTATGTATATGTGTGTAAGTGTTTCTTCCAACCAATATCCAATGCCAGGAACATTTTTATGAAATTCAAGTTTAACTTTCTTAAAGTAGGATACACTCCACGGTACAACAGAACAAGTTTATCTTTGTTATTTGAATGTAAATCTGCGGATCAGATTTTCGGATCAGGACGCCCTCATAAGTTTCGACGGAGACTTTTCCAATTTATTTCTCGTTACAGCCTCCGAAATAATAGGGGCTGGGGGCATCTTTATATGAAAAAAAACAATGGAAGATGCCTTTTCGGTAAAAACTATATATTTTCAGACGAAAACGTATGTAATTTAAGGAAGATTTGGCTGTTGTTTCTAACATATCCGATGACGACCTTCTTTGTTTCTTCGTCACTCAGATGTATTGATGTTTTTCCATATTTTTCTACATATGAAAATACTTTTATTAAGCTGTTAAAAAAAACTGAAAATTTGTGATTTTTTCCCACTCCACTCTACATTTTCTGTATATAATTTTAAAATATTGAAGAGCCTGAGAAAGTAATTGTTGAGATTTATCCAGTGATTTAAGAAAGTGGTATGAAAAGATAATTTTAATAGCATACTTTTCTGTTAGTAAATATTTTCCTGCACACACACACACACACACACACACAACCTCGCTTGGGTTCGAGGTGGAGGGTGAGCTATTAATTTAAATTACAATTTCTTTTGTTGTTTATATCCCAGCAATGGCCCATCTGTATGCTACTTCTGCATCATCATTCCATAAAATGTGTCTACAGGAAAGAAAATACTGAAAAACATCAATACATGTGAGAGTGACAAGGAAACGAGTAAGGTCGTCGTGGGATGTGCTAGAAACAACAGCCAAATTCCTTTAAATCACATACCTCTGGAAATATTTACCATTTTTTTTCTTTTCATCACAGGTTTCGGTATTGGTCTCAGAACTGTGAAATGTTTACAGCTGTTCGTTCGTTAGTTTCCGTAGAAAATTTTAAAATTTACTTTTGGTTGCATGACGTGTCGAAGGCGACATTTGCTTTGAAGTTGGAAAGTGAAAGAGGAGGAAAGAGAGGGGCGCTTGCGCGCGTGTATGTACGTGTACACACGTACGTACACCCATTATCTTTCTGAGACACGGCCATACATGCACGTACGAGCGCCTGTCTCTTTCCTCTTTAACTTTCCAACTTCAAAGCAAATGTTGCCTTTGATACATCATGAAACCAAAAGTAAAATAAGAAAAATTTTTCAAGGAAACTAACGAACGAAATTGACAGTTCTGAGACCAATATCAAGTGATTGCTAAGGTTCCCCACCATGGTTTTTAAGTGCATTGTGCCAATAAAACTGGCTGAAATTGGTCCGGAGTGAAGTAGTGAGAGGTGATGGGGTGAACACAAATTTTCCAAAAATTTTTCATAAAAAGATGCTCCACCCCCACTATCATTTCATGGTGAAAAAAATTGGAAAATCCCTAACAAAACAGAGAAAATCTAACTTATGTGGGTGTCCTGCTCCACCAGATCTTCTTTTAGTTTCAAATGTCACTAGTGGATATTTCATCCAAATTATATCTCAAATGTTACACACTCTCACTCCCTATCCTCTATATATCTTAAATACTGTTGCCTGGAAAAAGAAAATAATAATTTTTATGAATGTTTTCAATGTTACTTAATTGATTTTTTCATTTCTTTTTTCTTATCAATGGGATTATTTTTTCTTTCCTCAAATACTATAAACTAAAAGACAGAATAATCATTGAGCTATGAATATCTTAAAAAAAAGATGATTTTATTCCTTAAAAAAAAAATCATCCACGTCGTTCCAGGTTCAGTCCAGTGCATGGCACATTGGGAAAGTGTCATGTACTATAGCCTTGGGCTGACCAAAGCTTTGTGAGTGGATTTGTTTGATAGAAACTGAAAGAAGTCTGCCGTAAATATATATATACATACACTGGGTGACCAAGTTAGTAGTGGGGGAGGGTGTGCTGAAAGTGTAACTGCTAGAATAAGAATAGCCTGGGCAAAGTTCATAGAGCTCTTACCTCTGCTGGCAACAAAGGGACTCTCACTCAGAGTAAAAGGCAGACTGTATGACGCATGTGTACAAACAGCCATGCTACATGGCAGTGAAACATGGGCCGTGACTGCTGAGGACATGCGTAAGCTCGCAAGGAATGAAGCCAGTATGCTCCGATGGATGAGTAATGTAAGTGTGCATACCCGACAGAGTATAAGTATCTTGAGAGAAAAGTTGAACATAAGAAGCATCAGTTGTGGTGTGCAAGAGAGATGATTGCGCTGGTAATGGACATGTGGCGAGAATAGATGAGGATAGCTGTGTGAAAAAGTGCCACACCCTAGCGGTTGAGGGAACCTGTGGAAGAGGCAGGCCCAGGAAGACCTGGGATGAGGTGGTGAAGCACGACCTCTGAACATTAGGCCTCACCGAGGCAATGACTAGTGACCGAGACCTTTGGAAATATGCTGTGCGTGAGAAGACACGGCAAGCCAAGTAAGACCAAAATCCAAGGTCTCTGCCAGGGATGTAGCCAGCCCACTTACACGTAACATTCCTTCATTGGACACTAAACTCCGCTTGTGAAGACCTGTTGAGGCAAGTGAAATTGGAATCGAAATCAAACTAAATTTGTAGACTGGCACCCATGCCAACGTCTCTTTGATTGAACACTAAACTCTGCTTGCGAAGACCTGTTGGGGCAAGCGAAATCGTGATGGCACCTGTACCAGTGGAGCACTAAGAGCACCATCCGAGTGTGATCGTTGCCAGAGCACCAGCTGTCTGGCACGTAAATAGCACCATTTGAGCGTGATCGTTACCAACGGGAAAAGACATTCGAGCGAGATCGTTGCCAGTACCGCTGGACTGGCTCCTATGCAGGTGGCACATAAAATACACCATTTTGAGCATGGCCATTGCCAGTACCGTTGCCAGTACTGGCCTTCGTGCCGGTGGCACGTAAAAGCACCCACTACTGTCTGTGCACATGAAGTAAACATGAGCACAGACAGCTCCATCTTTATGCATTATGGATTCAACCATAGTGCCTGAGCGTAGTCAGAATAGTACATCAGTAAATATATTCAAATGTTGAATCCATAATGTATAAAGATGGAGCTGTCAGTGGACATGTTTACTTCGTGTTTTCGGTACGTATACTAGCTACATAATTATGCATCTTTTAGCAACCCTACTGATGAGCAACAGATGCCAAATTAATTTATTTGGTCATTAATAGCAAAACTCGAGTATAGGGTTAATTAATTTTTTTGAAATGAGTACAGCAATGAATTCCGGGTAGAGGTAGGGGTCCACCAAGGTTCCGTCCTCAGCCCCCTATTATTTACCATAGTCCTCCAGGCAATCACAGAGGAGTTCAAGACAGGTTGCCCCTGGGAGCTCCTCTATGCTGATGACCTTGCCCTAATTGCGGAGTCACTATCAGAACTAGAGGAGAAGTTTCAGGTGTGGAAGCAAGGTCTAGAATTGAAGGGCCTTAGAGTCAACCTAGCTAAAACCAAAATCCTAATAAGTAGGAAGGTAGATAAAACACAAACCCCTTCAGGTAGATGGCCCTGCTCAGTATGTAGAAAAGGAGTAGGTAGTAACTCTATAAGATGTACCCGGTGCAAGCTATGGACACATAAGAGGTGCAGCAACATCAAAGGCAGGTTAACTAGCAAGTTAGTTTTTGTTTGTGGCAGATGTTCAGGTGCAATAAAGACTGCAAACAAACAGGAAACAACTTCTATCTCATTCCAGGGTGAAAAACTAGAGGTAGTCGATAGCTTCCGCTATCTGGGCGACCAAGTTAGTAGTGGGGGTGGGTGCGCTGAAAGTGTAGCTGCTAGAATAAGAATAGCCTGGGCAAAGTTTAGAGAGCTCTTACCCCTGCTGGCGACAAAGGGACTCTCACTCAGAGTAAAAGGCAGACTGTATGACGCATGCGTACGAACAACCATGCTACATGGCAGTGAAACATGGGCTGTAACTGCTGAGGACATACGTAAGCTCGCAAGGAATGAAGCCAGTATGCTCCGTTGGATGTGTAATGTCAATGTGAATACCCGTCAGAGTGTAAGTATCTTGAGAGAAAAGCTGAACATTAGAAGCATCAGTTGTGGCGTGCAAGAGAGACGATTGCGCTGGTATGGACATGTGGTGAGAATGGAGGAGGATAGCTGCGTGAAAAAGTGCCACACCCTAACAGTTGAGGGAACCCGTGGAAGAGGTAGGCCCAGGAAGACCTGGGCTGAGGTGGTGAGGCAAGACCTTCGTACATTGGGCCTCACCGAGGCGATGACTACGGACCGAGACCTTTGGAAATGGGCTGTGCGTGAGAAGACCCGGCAAGCCAAGTAAGATCGTTGCCAGTGCCCCTGGACTGGTTCTTGTGCGGGTGGCACATGAGATGCACCATTTTGAGCGTGGCCGTTGCCAGTACCGCCTGACTGGCTCCTGTAGGATTTTCGAGCGAGATCGTTGCCAGTGCCCCTGGACTGGCTTGTGCGGGTGGCACATAAAAGACACCATTTCGAGCGTGGCCGTTTTCGTGCGGGTGACACGTAAAAGCACCCACTACACTCTCTGAGTGGTTGGCGTTAGGAAGGGCATCCAGCTGTAGAAACTCTGCCAAATCAGACTGGAGCCTGGTGTTGCCATCCGGTTTCACCAGTCCTCAGTCAAATCGTCCAACCCATGCTAGCATGGAAAGCGGACGTTAAACGATGATGATGATGATGATGATGTGTCTATTGGAATCGAAATCAAACTAAATTTGTAGACTGGCACCCATGCCAACGTCTCTTTGATTGAACACTAAACTCTGCTTGCGAAGACCTGTTGGGGCAAGCGAAATCGTGATGGCACCTGTACCAGTGGAGCACTAAGAGCACCATCCGAGTGTGATCGTTGCCAGAGCACCAGCTGTCTGGCACGTAAATAGCACCATTTGAGCGTGATCGTTACCAACGGGAAAAGACATTCGAGCGAGATCGTTGCCAGTACCGCTGGACTGGCTCCTATGCAGGTGGCACATAAAATACACCAGTTTCGCATAACCAGACCCAGCCCATTCAAAAGTACCTTGGATCGTAAGGTGACCTGCTGTGCTTGAAGAAACCTATTGAGTCAAGTACATCAACATCAAAATAAAAATCAAATGGAAATTGTAGTTGTGATAGCCGTGCCAGTGGCATGTAAAATGCACCATCCAAACGTGGCTGATGTCAGCACCGCCTTGACTGGCGTCCATGCCGGTGGCACGTAAAAAGCACCAACCCATTGTGGCTGCTGCCAGCCTCGTCTGGCCCCTGTGCCAGTGGCACGTAAAAAGCACCCACTACATTCATGGAGTGGTTGGCGTTAGAAAGGGCATCTAGCTGTAGAAACACTGCCAGATCAGACTGGAGCCTGGTGCAGCCTCCTGGTGTCCCAGACCCTGGTTGAACCATCCAACCCATGCAACGGACATTAAACAATGATGATGATGATGATGATATATATATCAAAGAAAGGTCTGGAAGCTTAAGGATCATCTGAGGGGTCAGAGATTTAGAGATGTGTCACTTGAAGCATTTGACAAAAAAGAGCATATATCAACATATAATGTGGAGGGCAACTGGAGGTTTCTACAGGACAACCTGCTGAGAGCCACTGACATAGTGATGGAACAGTGTAGTTGACAGGGCCATTAGAGAAAAGAATCAGGCCTGGAAGAGCTGGAATTGTGGTGGTAGCAGGGAACTGTTTCAGATAGCCAGAAGGGAGTCTAGGGGACAGATCTATTTAGTCAAGGAAGAAGCAGAAAACAAGAAATTTGCTAATGTTCTGTAATCTGAGAACCAGAGACTTGAAGTGTTTTGGATTGTAAGACAATGGTGTAAGAGAAAATCATGATGTCATAGGAGAGAAATGTGTCCACATGGATGATGGTTCACTTGCATTTAATGATTCTGCAAAGAAAGATGCTTGGAAATGTGGAGAATGAATGGGAGAAGGAGAGTCTGCCAAATGTAGACCCAACTGAGGGACCAGCTATCCGAATTGATAGTAGCTTGGTAGATAAAGCAATTAAGGATATGAAGACAGGGAAAGCCCCTGACCCATCAGGAATCACTGCTGAGATGCTTAAAATATTTGGTGGTGTAGGATATGGCCTAGTCACCTGTATGGTTAATCAGGTTGTCCATGAGAGAGTCATACCCAATGATTAGTGTAACAGCATTAAGTCAACTGCTACAAATAATTAGAGGCATCAAATTGCTGGACCAGGTGATGAAAGTCACAGAGAGGGTCATAGCTCAATTAATTAGGAAGAGAGTTAGAATAGATGAGATGCAGTTTGGATTTGTGCCAGGCAGGAGCACAATTGATGCTATATTCCTGGTTAGACAACTGCAGAAGTATTTAGCCAAAAATAAACCTGTGTACCTGGCTTTTGTCAACATGGAGAAAGCCTTTGACAGGGACCCCTGATCCCTTATCTGGTGGTCAATGCAAAAGCTAAGGATAATTGATTGGTTGGTGAGAGCTGTACAGGCCATATACAGAGATGCTGTCAGTAAGATGAAGGTTGGCAATGAGTACAGCAACAAATTCAGTGTACAGGTAGGAGTTTACCAAGGCTCAGTTCTCGGCTCCCTCTTGTTTATCTTAGTCTTCAAGGCCTTAACAGAAGAATTCAAGACCAGGTGTCCCTGAGAGCCCCTCTACACTGATGACCTTGTTCTTATAGCTGAATCACTACCTGACCTAGAGAGAAAATTTCAGGTGTGGAAACAAGGCCTGGAACCTAAGGGCCTTAAAGTTAATTTAGCAGAAACCAAAGTCTTAGTAAGTAGGAAAACAGACAAATCACAAGTCCCTTCTAGGAGATGGCCCTGCTCGATATGTAAGAAGGGTGTTGATAGAAATTCCATAGAAATCCAACATTTCAGATTCAATCCTTCATCAGGAGGTAGAGAAAAAGAGAAAAAAGTCAAACAGAATTTACATCCTCTCAGCTTAAAAAACAGGCTGCAGCTGAATAATGGATGCAGAATAACACAAACTGCTAATGTGAAACAGAAAGGAGAAGGAAAAGGATGATGGAGAGAGTAGAGGTAAGTAAATACTACCTCTACTACTCTTCCTCTCACCCCAAACACATTAAATCTGTCATACCTTTCTCTCAATTTCTTTGCCTTCAACGACTTTGCAGCATTGGTTTGGATTTTGAATCCCATTACAAAATGATGTGACAGTTTTTTCTAAATCACTTGTCGACCTGGCAATCCACCGAGCCCAAGCCATCAACTGTACTGCAGCTCTCCTACCATCTTCACGCACTTCCACCAACTGTATTCCACTCTCTCTCAGCTACTATCCATACATCCTTCCTCCAGCATGGCCACAGTCACATGACCAAAACAATAAAAAAACTATGCCATTTTAATCCTGAGCAATACCAGGTATCTCTGCTAGTATATATATATTTGTCTCCCACTACACCACCACTGCTTGACAACTGGTGTTGGTTTGTTTACATCCCCGTAACTTAGCGGTTTGGGAAAAGATTGATAGAATAAGTACCAGTCTTAAAAATAAGTACTGGGATCAATTTATTGGACTAAACACTTCAAGTGGTGCCCCAACATGGCCATAGTCTAATGACTGGAACAAGTAAAAGGTAAACGATATATCTTCAATATCCCCCTTGAATCTTTTCTCCACCCACTTTGAGAATCACTGAAGGGCTTAATAAAGAACTGATTGTAATTTAGGTGCAAAACCAGTATTTTAGAGGAACGGGGTTAGATGCTAGCATTTTATTTGATTGACCCCAAAAATATGAGAGGTAAAGTTGACCTTGATGGTACTTGAACACAGAACATAAACGGTTGTAAAAAATATTGGTTTCAAATTTCAGCACAATGCCAGCAAGTTGGGGGTAGCAGGTAAGTCAATCATAGTTCTCAACTGGTATTTATTTTATGACCAAGAAAGAATGTAAGAATGAAAGGTGAAGTCAACCATGGTGAAAGTTGAACTCAGAATGTAAAGATAAATGAAACGCCACTGAGCATTTTGCCTGGTGCAGTATCGATTCTGCCAGCTTACCACCCTTAGGCTGGAAGAAATATTGCAAGGCCAATCCACTGGCCTTTAAGTTTAATGAACAACACACACACACACACACACACACACACTCACTCAGACTCATAGATTCCCATACATCATCATCATCATTGTTTAACATCCGCTTTCCATGCTAGCATGGGTTGGACAATTTGACTGGGGACTGGTGAAACCAGATGTCTACTCCAGGCTCCAATCTGATCTGGCAGAGTTTCTACAGCTGGATGCCCTTCCTAACGCCAACCACTCCGAGAGTGTAGTGGGTGCTTTTACGTGTCACCCGCACGAAGGCCAGTCAGGCGGTACTGGCAACGGCCATGCTCAAAATGGTGTATTTTATGTGCCACCTGCACAGGAGCCAGTCCAGTGGTACTGGCAACGATACATATTTACATATGTTGTGCGTGCATGCGTTTACTGCCCGAAGTTCAAATTTGAGGAGAAAAGTGAGATAATAGGTGGAGAGATAAAAGGAGAGGGGGGAGTTAAATAATAAACACAAACAACTGAAACACTAATATGAGTAGTGGGAGGTTGAATTAGAAAGGAAACAGAAGAATATGAAAAATTTAAAATGGCAAACGAAAGAAGAATGTAAGAGGCCTGAAGAGAAGAATGCTAAAAGATAATAGGTTAAGATCAAAGTACAAGTGTTGACAAGGAGAAGGAAGGGGGGGAGAGAAAGAGGGATAGAGAAAACGAAGAGAAAGAAAAGGAAAGAGTGTGAGAGAAGGGAGAGAAAGAACAGAGAAGGAAGAGAGAAAGAGGGGAAAGCAAAACAAGAGAAAGAGTAGGAGTGGGAGAAGAAAAACAAACCAAAGACATTCGAAGTGACATAGATCAGCCCCAAGTTAAGCTTGAATGAACAAAATTTAGTGGTGACATGAAACAACGACCAGAATCATTTAAAGTTATTGAAGTTTATTTTGTTTAATTTATATTTATTCCATGCTTGTTCGTTGAAACTATGCCGAAATTTAAGCCTATTAGAAACAAACTAGCTAGATGCTTTCTTGCGGAGTTTCTGGGTACTTTCCTACTCTTGGTAAGTAATCAATTAAATTGTTATTAGATTGTTTCAAACTCCAGATCATCTTTTCCCCTTTATAAGTTTATGCAGGGCTATATTATATTCAATGTAATATGAAGGAGTTTTAACTGCTATTTCTAACAACTTAAATGATCGCATAGTTTGTTTTTGTAGTTGATGAATGTTTGTTCCCTACCCCCATCCATCACCAACACTCAACAAAAATATTTCAGGTTCATCTTTTATTCTCGAAAGTAAATCTCTTTCAGTTTCGATTCTCGGTCATTACTCTTTTTTTTTATTTAAACTAACATAGTTAATGTTTTCAGAAAGAGAAATGCATGAATCATTTTAGTTTCATGATTGATGTTTCAAGGGTTTTTTCTTCTTGGTATTTTTTTCAGTCTGTGATCATAAATTGGAAGTGGAAACATTATCATTAACAATTGATATTTTGGAAAGAAAAAAAAAATTGTTAGCATAAAGAAGTCACAAGAACAGGGGTGTTGGTGCCTGAGTGCCTTGTCAACACATTCCTGGATAGTACTCAAATAGTGTTGAGATATAACCACTTTCAATTTGTGATCACAAACTGAAATAATCTCCTTTTCAGAAAAGATCTACTGATTCTTCTATCATCATATTGATGTTATTTTTATGGCTCTTTCTGAATAATATATATACAGAAAAGACATAATAATTGTAGTCATCTGATCCAAAATATTTTCAAAAAATAGTTTTCTCTAAAAAAAAGATAAACACCTGTGTTTTTTAGATATATATATAGGGTGTTTGGTCTAAATTTGAGTTTCTGTAAAAGGGGGAAAAAAACATTTCATCCAAAAAGAAAAGCATTTTAAAAATTCAAAAATTACCAACTAGATTATGGTTGGGAGATAACAGTTTACTCAAAGTAGCCGCACTCAGCTTCCACTATGGCCTCAAGATGGCTTCAGAACCTCACTGTATCCCTGGGAAAGTCTCTGAACACCTTTTTGATCTTGGCCATCAACTCAAACTTGGTATTACAGACAGAGTTGTTGGTGTCTTTCTCAATTGTGCTCCACACATAGTAATCTAAGAGATTACTATCGGGGGAATTAGGAGGCCATAAATTAGGGCTGGTGAAGTCATAGAAATACTCTGACAATGACTTCTGACTCTGTCTGGAAGTATGGTAAAGAACCAAAACCTGCTACCACACATATGGCCTTCCAGCATCAACCCTCTCCAGCCACGGATTGACCAGTCTCTAGCAGCTTCACCTAGCCATCTGAATTGAACCTAAGGCTCCGTTCAAAGATGTGGAGATGAATTCTGGCATGTGGACGTAGTCAGAATGCCTGCTATGTCTTTTTCTGCTGGCATTGCAGCTCTCCTTGTTTTACAACCTTTATAGTGTTCATGGAGCATTGAGCAGCAGTCATGATGTCAGCATTTTCATACCAAGCACAAATCATCATGATACAGGTAACTCTTTTCCAATATTCAGATGGCTACTAGTCCTCCATATCGGCTGACATTTTCTCAACCACTACTTTAATCTTTATGCTCTTAAATGCCATTGACTATTCAGATAATACATCAAGCTGTTCCTGAAAAAAGGGAGGTATAAAAAATTGTCAAATTTAGCCCAAACATCCTGTATATAAACTTTCTCTTTTGTCAACTACCTCTAGCTTACGCACCTAGCATTTGAGTGAGTCTATTTTCTGTACATTTTTAGTGTTTATTGTACCTGTGCACCTTCTACCCACAAAATCTATTTTCCCAGTTAACCTTTCTTTGATATTGCTGCACCTTTTATGTGTCCATAGCTTGCACTGGGTACATATAATGGAATTTCTGCCTACATCTTTCCTACAGATCAAACAGGGCATCTACTTAAGGATATTTGTGATTTGTCTGCCTTCCTACTCACTAAGACTTTGGTTTTTGCTAAGTTAACTCTAAGGCCCTTCAATTCTAGACCTTGCTTCCACACCTGAAATTTTTTCTTTAGTTCTGGTAGTGATTCAGCAATAAGAACAAGTCATCAGCACAGAGCTCCCAGAGACAGGACATCTTAATTTCCTCTGCTATTGCCTGGAGGACTATGATGAACAAAAGGGGGCTGAGGACTGATCCTTGGTGGACCCCTATTTCTACCCTGAATTCATTGCTAGACTTGTTGCTATACTTGTACAGCTTTTACCAACCACTCTTCTATCCCTAGTTTTCACATTGACAACCAGAAAAGGAATCAGGGGACCCTGTCAAAGGCTTTCTCTATGTCAACAAAAGCCAAGTACAGAGGTTTGTCTTTGGCTAGGTACTTCTCCTGCAGCTGCCTTACCAGAAATATAGCATCAGTGGTACTTCTCCATGGCACAAAACCAATCTGCATCTCATCTAGACTAACCCTGTACCTAATTAGTTGGGCAATGACCCTCTCCGTGACTTTCATCACCTGATCCAACAACTTGATACCTCTGTAATTATTTCTATCTAAAGCATCACTTTTACCTTTGTAACAGTTGATTATGGTGCTGCTGCATCAATCATTGGGTATGACTCCTTCGTGTACAACCTGATTAACTATATGTGTGACTAGACCATAACCCATACCACCAGATATTTTAAGCATCTCAGTGGTTATTCCAGTCTTCATGACTTTGTCTACCATGCTACTGTCTATTCAGATTGCTGGTCCCTCTGTTGGATCCACATTAGGCAGACTCTCCTCCCATGAGTTCTCCACATTTAGTAGCCTTTCACAGTGGCACTTCCAAGCTGCCTTCTTTGCAGGATTATTAACTGCCAGTGATCCATCATCCATACAAACACATTTCTCTCTTTCCACATCATGATTTTCTCTGACACACTATCTTGCAATCCGAAATACTACAAGCTTCTGGTACTCACAACACAGAACGTTGGCAAACTTCTTCCTCTCTGCTTCTCCCCTGGTTAAGTACACCTATCTTCTCACCTCCCTCCTAGCTACCTGATATAGTTCCCTGCTACCACCACTCTTCCAGGTCTGTTTCTTTGCTCTAATGGCCTTGTCTACAGCATCACTGATGACTAATCTAAGCTGGCAGGTACATTCTTCACCACAGAAGGTCTTTGCATTTATTAGCAACCATGTATCTCACTGTCTGGTGAGAATGATATCAACATGGCTAGTGTGGTCACCCAGCTGATAGTTAAGCAGGTGAATGGCTGGCTTCCTGAAGTTAGTGTTGCAGATCATTAAGTTGTTTGTGTCACAGAACCACTGTACCTCTTCATTTCGGGAACCAATTCCATGACCCCCATGTATTCCGTGGAAGGTACCGTCTCTGTTCAACATGTCCATTGAAATCACAGGCCACAAAGATAAGATCCTTGTCATTTGTCTTTGAGGTAGCCTGCAGAAGAATATCATAAAAGCAGTCCTTCTGTTCATTCAGTAACCCTGCCTGGGAGGCATGGGCAGAGATAATTGTTGTTGTGCTATTCTGCAAGACTAGCCTGAGCTTAAGTACTCTATCACACACTCTGACTACCTCTATGACCTTATCCACCCATTTCTTTGTGAGAAGTATGCCCACACTTCCTACCCCATCACTGTTACCTTCCCAGAAGATTTTATACCTACATGTTTTACCTGTGAGGAACCTGGCTGAAGCTTCTTTCTACCTTCTTGAATGCAACGCAAATCAACACATCTCTGTTCAAAAAATATCTCAACAATCTCACCTGACCTACCTTTCAGTGTGCGTACATTGACAGTGCCAACCCTGAGAAACTGGAAAGGGAAAGGGATGTGGGAGGGAACATAAGAAGGGGGATGGTATTATATATCTGAAAAGAAGGTTTCAATGAGTGTTTGATAACAGGCATGACATATCGGTTGTTCCCGCAAGTAGAGAGAAAGGAGTAGGTGGTTTGTTAACCCTGTTAAAACGGTTGATGTAAATTTATGCATGCAATGTGCATACTTTAAACCAGTCAACATAATTATACGCTGCCTGATTTAGAACCTGTCACCCGAGTTAGTACTGGTATACCTGCCAACTGATAAGCCGATTAGATGTTTTATATGAATATTTACAACCCAATAGGCTGATTCAATGTTTCATGTAAATATTTACAACCCAGATGTAGGCTTTATTCCTATATAAGCTGTAGTTTTGGTGATTATCCCACATTAGCAATATGGCTTCTGATCAACTCAAAACCAATCTATGTTCGTCATCTTATATTGCCAGTGCTCGTAGGGATTCTGTTGCAGCTGAATCTTTTGGTCCTGCATGTAATTTATGGTTGCCTCACACTACACCAGCTTTGTCGTGTTCATCATCACATCATGCCACTCTTGCTTCCTCACATTCTACTACTCCGGTTCCATCAGCATCATTGTCACATCCTGCCACTCCAGCTCTGTCAACTTCATCATTGTGTCCGGTTTTGTTGAATTTACTGTCCATGAGCTTTTGACAGATGAATGACTATGCTGAAAACCATTCCCAGCATGTCAGACCCAGACATGGCAGTAATTGGTTTCCAACCACAGGGGACAAAATCAAAGTTCTGCTTGCCCTGCTGATGGGCATTGTGAAGAAACTGATCCTGGTGTCATATTGGAATTGGGATCCAGCCATGTTGACACCTTTCTTTCCAGAAACGATGCCACATGATCAATTTCTGGTGCTTCTTCGAAATCTATGTTTCAACTCAGGTGAGAACCAGGATGACAGGCTGCACAAAATACATCCTATCATTGACGAGGTGGCTGAAAATTTCAGAATGGTGTATGTCCCCACACGGGACATTTGTACGGATGAGAGTTTGTGGAAATTCAAGGGAAGATTCCAATAGTGGCATTTTCGCCCAAGTGTGACGTGACGAGAAAAACGTCTGCATGTTATCCACAATGCATTCTGCAAGCATGAAGGACGCTAGGAAACAAGATGTGGATGGTAACACCATAATGAAACCGAGTGTAGTTGCTACATACAATGAAGGGATAGGCAGAGTCAATTGCTCAGATCAGCTGATGACACAAATCACTGAGAAAATTGGCGAATTGGTACAAAAAAATTTTCTTGTATGTAGTTGACATGTATGTCGTGAACTGATATTTGATTTGGCAGATGCTTGGTGTTGTGGGAGATGGATTGATATTCAGGAATTGATTGTTCCGTGAAATGATAGAAGCATTAAACCTGCCAAAGTACAGAATGTGTGGACGTACCCACACCAAACTCTCTCCTCACCACATGATGAAGGGACATGGACATTTTCCACGACTGTTTCCCCCACCACCAAGACAGATGCTTCAAAAAGATGCACACTATGTAAAGCAAAAGGGAAATGTAAGGAAACTAGATACCATTGTTCACAATGTGATATTCCACTGTGTGTGGTATCCTGTTTTGAACTCTACCACACTAAAGTCAATTTTTGAATTTACATGACTGTGAATACATAAAGTTGATCTAACTTGTGCTGTTAAGTGATCTTATTCAGGAATAATACAACATGAGTGTCCTGCACAGGGATATAGTTTAGGTAAATAAACAGTACTTGCACTAAAGCGGTTGACGTAAATATATGCCGAACATTATCCTACAGTTAGTGCTGACCGCAATTGGTGCGATTACCATTGCTGTGCACAGGCAACTAAATGAATCACCACTGTAAACTAGTTAAAGTGGTTGACATAAATATACACTAAACTGTTGTCACACGCTAATTTCTGATCTCAGCTGAGATGGTTACCGTTGGTGCAACCTGGTTGCTTGATTAAAAAACCATTGTCATGAGGTTAATTGAGTAAGTATGTAGTGCAGATTTTTTTGATGCAAGCAGTAATGTGGATGAGACTACTGGTGGGAGGAGCAATGAGGGCCTACTGGAACATAGGACAGGTGGGTACTGGTTGTGGTGCAGAGGTGGAGCCGATCATCATCATCATCATCATCATTTAGCGTCTGCTTTCCATGCTGACATAGGTTAGATGGTTTGACTGAAACTGGTAAGCTGTAGATTCCAGTCTGATTTAGCATGGTTTCTACAGCTGGATGTCCTTCCTAACACCAACCACTCCAAGAGTGTAATAGGTGCTTTTTATGTGCCACTGGCATGGGTGCCAGTTATGTGACACCAGCATTGGCCATGACTATAATTTCATTTGGCATCACGGATCTTCTCAAGCACAGCATATTGCCAAATGTATAATTTGGATAAAAACCTCGTAATGTGCATTTAAAAGCTCTTATGCTGCTATTTGGCTACTGTTGTGACTTTAGTTTTGATCATGTGACCTTGATTGTCTCGATTGCTGTTATTTGCCTGCAGTGCAACTGCACAGAGTTCTGTTCTGTTTACGGCACAATGTGCTCAGTGTTAGTTTTTAGTTCGTCGAGACTGTAGCAACTTGCTGCATAAAACTTTTGTTGCGTAGAAGTTTAGTTTTGCTTACAATTTAACAATCTTTGTTTGTATTGGAGATTACTGTATTTTTAGTTGATTAAAACTTTTTAAACTTAGATATTCCAGTTTGGGTTTATAACAGCTACCACATGTTATCTTACAGAAAGGTATTTTCCAAGGTTAGATACACATGAAGCACTCCTCTTTGCATAAGATTAATATAAGAATAATATGAAACGAAGATGGAAGATATCAGGCTTTAATGGTAGATTACAACACTTATTTAAAATTATTTCATTTCTTTTGTTTCAGCCTATTGATACACTTCATTCACTACTTGCTAAATGTCATCTTCAGTTTTTTGATATTTCTATCTTTATTATTTTTTTTTATTTAACTGCAACTATCACTCAAAGATAAATAAGATTATTTTGTTATTATTTTTTCTGTTTTCTTAATATTATGAATACTTTGAAGGTCACTTTAATTCTGTTATTGTTGTTGTTGATGGTGCTATTATTGTAATATTACTTATGTCTAACCCAGAGTCTGATAATTTGATTAGTGGGAAGTAATGTATATCACAAACCCAGAGAATTCAGAAAAATCCAGCAGGAATTAATTGTATTCCAGTTGATGAAGTACCCACACATGACTGTTAAAGAAAAATATTCAACTATGTATTAATTATAAAGAATGATCTTGTATAATGGTATATGAATATAAACTCTGCAATTTCAAGCTGGAGTATGGTGCAGAAACAAATGTTGTGAACTACTATTAAAGCCTGATATCTTCCATCCTTGTGTTATATTATTCCTCTGTGTGTGTGTGTGTGGAGAAACTGAGGTTGGGGGTAAGCAAGGGCATCCTTCCCATAGAAAATCCAGCTCCAAAAAAGCCTCATGATACCAAGGGAAATGGGCACCAGCCAGTCGAAAGGTTCGGGTGGGCTGCGCCTGCCTGCCTCAGTTGCTATGGCATTGAGGTAGATCTGGATACACCCCATTAACATGGACAAAACCCAGATTTAAAACACTGGGTGATGATGCCTGTTTCTTTTCCCTAATAGCCCTGTCAACTACATTGTTCCACCACAACGTTACTTTGGCTCGAGAGGGGACTTTGCACCATACACAGATCAGGTCTGTAGATCTCAACAGGTTGTCCTGTAGGAACCTCCAGTTGTCTTCCACATCATGTGATGCTGTATCCCCTTCGTCAAAAGCTTTGAGTAATATGTCTCTAAATCTCTGTCCATTCACAGAATCCTTAATCTTCCAGACCTTTCTCCTCCATGCTGGTCGTCTTCTGGGCATCCAACTGACAAGCAAATCCGTGGTATTAAGCAGAATATTTGCTGTAGCCCATCTTTTATACCAAGACAAAACAATGTACATGATAACATTTCCAATCGGTTAAGATCAGAAACCATGAGAGCCACTGCCTGGTATTGCATCGTGGTATCATCATCATCATCATCATTATTATTATTATTATTATTATGGTAGAATGAATTGTTAGTGTACTGGACAAAATGCTGAACAGCTTTTCTTCTGGTTTTATGTTCTGCGTTCAAATGCCACTTAGTTTTTCAACCTTTTTGGGTTGATTAAATAATTACAAGGTGCACACTGGGGTCAATGTAATTGGCTTTCCCCTCCCCTCAAAAACTGCTGCCCTTGTACCAAAATTTGAAATGATTATTATTACTATTAATTTTCAGTTGGTTGGACTTGCTGGTGTAGCACAGGTTGTACTCAGCAAGAAGGCTGATGGAGATTTTTTCAGTATTAATGCATGCTGGGGTATGGCAGTGACACTTGGAGTCTATGCATCTGCAGAAGTATCAGGTAAGTGCAATGAATGTTTTCATTTCCTTCTGGTCTTTTTTTTTCACTGATTCCCATGACTCTCTGTTGCCATCCAATTCCACTATTATGAATTTGAATCGGGAGCCTGAGTCATAGTGAATCTTTCATTAGCTGATTATGCAACAATGGACAGCACTCCTATGGATGCATTGCTGCTACTCTCTTGAGAGAGCTTGGTGATCCTAACCATGGATTTTCTATGATTCCTCTGCTCAGCATCAATGTAAGAAGCACTTTTGGCTCAGCTGAGCTCTTCCGCTGCCTCTTCACAATCCCCCACCCCCATGATTTTGCTGAATACCTGGCAGGGTAGCTTAATGGGTGCTATACCTTGCCAAAGGGCAACTCATAACTATGCGGGGAATGGTTGTCACTTTGTGGGGTATTTTCAAAATACTTGCATGCCTTTCTGTAAACACTTTAATAAACTAGACATTTTTCTGGACATTCTAATGAATGAAAATGAAAGAAAATGAGACATTTACAGCCAATCTTTGCTGCAAGGACACAGACACACACTAATATTCAGATTTTAGATCTTGCCACCCTTCCCATACAAAAGGGAACACACCATTCAAATGGTAAGATGTATATGGTCAATAGTTACAGACGCAAAAGACACCTAAATATGTTCCTTCAAAAACAGAAATACCCCAAAAAGTTAATAAATCATGCCATAACCAAAGCAAAAGAAATCTCAATCTCTGCCTTATGGAAAAACAAAAACACAAATGTAAATATTCCATTTGTAGTCACTCATTATTCTGGAAACATCTTACATTCAACCAAATGATACCTCCCAATTCCACATCAACCATCAAAACATCAATCATTGAATTTCCAACAATAAAACATCACAAATCATCAACAACCAAAAATGGTCAACAAATCTCAAGAGACTCCAAACAAAGGTGAGATTCACATCAGAGAAAAAGATAATGCAGTCCTTCATTGTGGTGTGCAAGTAATAATTGAACAAAGAACAATAAAAAAATTCAAGAATAAGAAGGAACTGAAAGTGAATATAAACATGAATTGCAAACTAAAAGTCTCATCTAATGCATCATATGTCCACAATGTGATGAGAAACAGGAACAAAACTAACCAGCTTTGTAAATGTTCATAATCAGAAAATTTAAGATTCACCTCTTAGAAATGTTCCATGCAGTAAACATCTAGACATCTGTGCAAATGGAAAATTCAAAATATTCCCTTTTTTCAAAATAAAAGGCGTAAATGACCAACTGTGAAAGGCAAAAGAAGAATACTTTATAAGGATTGTAAATATGAAACTAAACTAGAAATAGTCAACACCATTGCTAAAGGCAACTTTCTTTATATGCATTAGCCTAGAACATGTGTGTTTGAAAAGTTGAACAAAAGTACATACACACAAAATACACACCATACAAAAACTTCTTCCACAACAGTTTGTAACATTCTGTTCTCTAACTAAATATGCAAAGTATCTGATAAAAGTCAATATTAATTCAATTT
Organism: Octopus bimaculoides; assembly: GCF_046866305.1. NCBI lineage: Eukaryota > Metazoa > Mollusca > Cephalopoda > Octopoda > Octopodidae > Octopus > Octopus bimaculoides. Next base: position 21,820,125 of record NC_142949.1, on the reverse strand, counting down.
TGGGGGATTAATCGATATGCAGGTATTCTATTTAAGATAATACACACAATAACCTAATGAGTATATCTGAAAGTAAACTCATGGTATCAGTTTGTGCATCATGAAATAATACTTATAGGATCTAACCAAAATTACCAGTAAGGTATATATTATACTTCGGTAATTATCTCCTACTTTAGTTAATACTTAAATTTATTGAATATGAAGGAACTACACGTGTTTCAGTATTGGAAGATTACAATATATATACATATACACAACTGTATACACATATATATATACATATATAAATACATATATGCAATCATCAGATTTACAATTATTCCAACACATCTTCAGGTTCTATTTTAAAATATTCTATATCTAATTTTATGTCCCTTTAAAAATAAGCAATACAATTAAGTGTTAAAGATTAAAAATTAAGAATAAAAATTATACTTTGTAATATTAAGAATTAAAATTTATAAATTATACATTATAAATATGAATTAGTAGATATATTAATCATGTAAAATCAAGTATATGTCAAATACAGAATTTTTTTTTTAAATTTAAATTCTTAACCTCCACACCAAGCAAGTTTGTATGTGTGTGTGTGTGTGTGTGTGTGTGTGTGTGTAAGAAAAAGCATATTTATTAACAGAAAAGTATGCTATTAAATATACTATCAAAATAAATTATCTTTTACATACCTTTTTGTTTTTAATCACTGTGGATAAACTCCAGCAATGACCTTCTCAGGCTCAACAATATTTTAAAATTATTAACAGGGGAAGGAATGAAAAAATGCATAAATTTTCACAAATTCTTTTCTTTAATAGCATACTTTTCTGTTAGTAAATGGCTTTTCTTATACACACACACATGTGAGTGGACTCATTTGGTGCTGGAGGGGGATGGGGTTAAACCACACAGTTAAATGTTAACTGTTCAAGTATGGAATATTCAGCCACTTACACAATTTAATCAATAGGCCATTCCACTAACCAAAGAATTAGAAAACGTATTGTCATAACTGGGAAAGTTATTTACTATTTTCCATTGTCTGTGTTTCATACCTTAGTGGTTCGGCTAAAAGGACCGATAGAATAAGTACTAAACTTAAAAATACAAATACAAAATAATAACTAGAACTGTAGTTAATACATACACACAAAGCATTAAAGAAAGAGCCTCCATGTGGCAGTGCAACCTGCTAGAAATAGCAATCAAATCTCCCTTAAATTACACCCTGTTTATTGTTATTATGGCCAGGTTCCAACCCTACCATTTTGAAAAGAGGGCAACATATTGAATAATGTAATCCAAGATATGTAAAGCCTAAGTTCTATATTTAAGAGATGAGGAATTATGTACATTATTTACATTTGATGGATATTTGTCCTCATCTTGTTTGTTGTTAACACAACATTTCCAGCCTTCATCAGGTGTCTTGGGGAAATTTCGAACCTGGGTTCTCATTCCTAAGGTATTTTTCAATGTTGTAGTTATTATTATCATTATTATTATTATTATTATTATTCAAGTCACTGCTTGGAATCGAATTCAGAATCTTTGCGATGTTATACGAAGGCGAAACATGCCGCCCCCTCAAAATAAGGGTAGATGAACATCGCAAAGCTGTGACACGAGGAGATATTGATAAATTGGGTATAGCTGATCATGTATGGAAAAGTGGAGACCACCTCCCTCTGTGGGATGAAGTTAAAATAATAGACAGAGAACACCACTGGAAAATACGAAAACTAAAAGAAGCAGCACATATGCTAGGACACAACAACCGCTTAAGCAGACCGAGTGCAGATATGAACAGCATATGGGAACTGGTATTAAGGAAGGATAGGAAAATATTAGATTTATAAGCCCTAAAATTCACTCTGTAATTGCCCACGGGCATATGGCATAGTGGTTAAGAGCGCAGGCTACTACCCCCAAGATTCCGAGTTAGATTCCAAGCAGTGACCTGAATAATAATAATAATAACAACATCAAAAAATACCTTCGGAATGAGAACCCAGGTTCGAAATTTCCCCAAGACACCTGATGAAGGCTGGAGGGTATATCAGCCGAAACGTTGTTAACAACAAACAATAGGACAAATATCCATCAAATGTAAATAATGTATGTAAAGCCTAATTTAAAGATTATCCTTATTTTGTTCCTAGAATACAAATTTGACCTTTTCAGTTTTATCTTTATTACGTAATAATAATAAATACCTACTTTATTTTTTCCTAGTAACCACAAGAAGACATGGGAATTTAATCAATATCATTCTAATTTAGTAGTTGATCTACTTGAATAATTCTTGTTTTTTTTATGGCCTTTTAACTCCTTTGATGCTCACCTGCTTAAGACTACCCGTGGTTCTATGAGACAAATGTCATGTTTTTAAGTGATCTAAATTAAAACCTTCCATCAAAATTTCAGGTTACTTTATGCTTCAAATACTATCTTAATAATGTGAAAATTATTTTGTTAAATACTTCATTATTTTCAAACTCAGTGTATGTCAGTAGAAATGTAGTAACAAAAGGGTTAAGCGACATGAGTTGTTAGGGTAAGCAGAATAATTATGTATGTTATTGTGAAAAAAAAGGAGAGTGGTGTGAGTCTTTTTAACCCTTGTGTTACTCTATTTTTGTTGAAATAAACTGCCTTTGTGTTAATTTTGAAATAGCAAAGAAACTAGTAAAATAACTGTCATTATTAAGCTGTTTGGAACATAAATTAACATAAAATTTTGGCGGTAGGTTTTGATCAACTTAACCCTTTCACATTTAAACCAGCCATATCCAGCCAAAATATTCTACCTGTTTTATGTTCAAACTGGTGAGATCTGGCCTCTCATGGCAACCCCACCAATATCATTCTAAAACTTAACAGTTTCCTCAAAATTGCAAAACTACATGAAAATGCATGATTAATTCAAAACAATGTGAATAAATAAGCATTACTTTTGACAAAATAATGTGAATACTAAAGAGTTAAACAAGGAAATTTGTATCATGGAACCAAAGGCAATCTCAGGTGAACTGATATCAAAAGGCTTAAAGGAATAATAGACAAGTTTTGTGTGGAATATAAAGACATTTTTATTAAACGCTTACAAGAATTAGCTGATTCACCACGGACCTACAGAAATGTCCCAATAAAATGAACCATCAAAGTTCTCTGGTGAAAGAATGTTTACAATGTGTCTTGTCCTTATGTACATGTATGCTTATGTATATTTATTCATTGTAGTGAATGCCAGAAATAGTAGAGTTTCAGATAAAATCCTATAAATGTCAACTATAAATTTATTGTGTTCTACCTATGTAAGAAATGATTATATATTTGTCTTTATTGTCATCTTTCAATGTCCATTTTCCATGCTCACATGAACTGAATCTGAGGACTCAATTGTGCTCCATTGTCTACTTTGGCATAGTTTCTATGGCTAGATGCTTTTCCTAATGCCAACCACTTTATACTGGGTATCTTTTTTCCTTTTTTTTTGTAACACTAGCACTAGTGAGGTTGCTATGTAAAGGTAAAAGGTAAAGTTACCTTCTCGAGTCATACCAACTCATAAGGGCCAGTTTCCCTGTTTCCGTGACATATATATATTCCCCACCTGGATGGGACACCAGTCAGTCGCGGGATTACTCATTTTTGCCAGCTGAGTGGACTGGAGCAATGTGAAATGAAGTGTTTTGCTCAAGAACACAATGTGTTGCCTGGTCTAGGAACCAAAACCACAATCTTACAATCATGAGTCCAACACTTTAACCACTATGCTTTGTGCCTCCACTAGGTTACTATGCAGCTTGCAAGACTAAGATCTCTTTGGACTGAGATGAGAAGGGAACAGCTTTATGTTAGGATATGAGAGGTTAAAGTATGAAAGAAGTTGCCAGAATTGAACAGGTCGCTTGCTGTAAATGAGCTACATGGCTACTTGAATGATAGAAGAATGGGTATGCGTAACCAGGGTGGAGCTGAAAAGAGAGATAAAACAGTGGCCCCTTTGTCAAATTCAACAATGACTATTCAACTGGTGAATCAACTGAATGACCTACTCTTTGAATTGATTTAACATGTAAGCAGCTGAGTAATCCACACCCATGTATACCTTTAACTTAATTCTCAGGGAATCAACAAGACATAGCATGCTGGATCAATTGAATGCCCACAATGTGTCTTGTCATTATGAACATGTGTGCTTATGTGCATTTATTCATTGTGGTGAATGCCAGAAATAGTAGAGTTTCAGATAAAATTCTGTAAATGTCAACTCTGCTTTATGTTTACATCAAAGACTGGGGTTGACTAAATAGCCCTTCAAATTTATTGTGTTCTGCCTATGTCAGAAATCAACCATCTTGGAATCCCCAAGCTGTATCAGTCAGTGTGATGATTGGTGGGGAAGAAGAATGCGGCCAAAGATAATGAATGCAATGAAGAGGTAGGGTTATACTGTATAAGAGGATGAGAAGAAAAAGTAGAGAGATGGGAAGATAAAACACTATGTTTGAATAGGTCAATCAGATCTGTACAGAGTACAAAACTAGACTTGCACTAGGAATCTGTTTTTTAAACTAGGGGTAACAATACCTTTATCGTTTAGATCACTAATTGTACATGTATATGTGATCAATGGTGAAGAAACATGATTACCTTTGATTGAGAAATAAAGGTTTCTGTTTCACATCCACCCAAGGACTATGTACATGACCACAGACAAGATATAAATAACAGAAAAGAAAAAAATATATCATCTTCAAAGGTAAGGATAATTGTATGAAAAACTAATAATATTTCTTTATATATTCTATCCTGATCTGACATTTTCTTTGTTAACAGGAGCTCATCTGAATCCTGCAGTCACTGTAGCACTTGCTATCTTCAGAAAGTTCTCTTGGAATCATGTTCCAGTGTATTTTATAGCTCAGTATCTTGCAAGTTTTACTGGTGCTGCTCTTGTGTACTTTGTTTACAAAGGTATGTCAAAGAATCCTTTTTCTCTTGCTTATCATTTCAGAATTCATTTGCAAAGAAGTGAATTCCATTTGGCCATTGTTGATACACTACTGGATGAAAACCCCAGCATGTCATTGCTAATTTATTTTTGCAGGTTATAGGTCTATTGGATGGGGTGCTTTTGTAGTAGGGTGATCAACCTGGGTCATTGGCACCTAGATGGAATTTGAACTTAAAATAAAGCGGGCTGAAACAGATAACACTAAGTATTTTGTCCAAGACTTTAACAATCCTGCCAGTCCCCTCCCCTCGACTAGGCTGGTACTCAGCCTTGTGGAATGGACCATGAAATGAAGTGTTTGTCTCAAGAGACATATACTATTCAGTCTAGGAATTGAAAACATGACCTTACGATTGTGAACTTAACATCTTAACCACTAAAGAAGTTTATTTCTTTGATTCTCAACCATGTGGCTTTGAGTTTTGTCCAACCAGCTGCCTCAGGGTCAACAAAAGCCTTTTAAGAGGATTTGGTAGATAAAAATTGGAAGAAGCTCATCCCATATGTATTCAGGCTCACAATCAATTCCCAGACCAGGCATTTTATTTCATGCGGCTGTAGAAATGACTGAGTTCTAGAAGCGCTGTGTGTTCCACCAACACATAACAATAAAACTTTCCACATCTACTACCCCAATAAACCAAACTACATCTTTTCTCTTCTTCACATTGCCTCTTTTATGCACTATGCTTATCTCTCACTCCCCAATCCTCATGGCCCTGCTCACCGTATTGTTGCTACCCAGTAATTGCCTACCCCCTATATATACCCAGATTTTCACCACTCACTGCATTCTTCAACCCCACTCTATACTCACGCTTTTTTGGCAATACCCTGCCACTTATATTATGATTTCCATACCTTGAGGGTATGCCCTGACATGTGCCACCATTTATCTCTCTCTTCCTTTACTATCTCCTTTATATTCTGATCCCAGTCACTTGTGAATATGTCCGGCACTTCGCTACCATCTCTCTCCTGCTCTCTCTTGCACTCTTGCTGTCTCCCACACTCTCTCTTCTCTTGCTCTTCCCTCAGGGTAGGTAACCATATATCTCCTTTACAACAGCACACCTGTTTCTGTCCTCATTTTTGATCACTTTCTCTCTTTCTCTCCGGCTGGGTAACCATGTGCTTCCTCTACAGCAAGATACCTGTTTCTGTCTCTCTATCACACTCTAACCTTTCATCATCTGACACAAGATCACCTCCTCCAATACCCCCTTCCCTCTCAAAGGATCTTTGTCTTGCAAGTTACTTGGTGACCCTACCAGTGTTGGTGCCATGTAAAAAGCATCCAATTCACACTGTAAAGTGGTTGGTATTTGGAAGGGCATCCAACTGTAAAAATCATACCAAAACTGACCTCATCTGTGCTCATGTCGTAAAAAGCACTGAGTCCACTCTGCTGGGTGGTTGGTGTTAGGAAAGGCGTCCAGGTTCGAAATTTCTCCAAGACACCTGATGACGGCTGGAGGGTGTATCAACCGAAACGTTGTGTTAACAACAAACAAAATGAGGACAAATACTCATCAAATGTAAATAATGTATTTTGAGCTGCTTTCAAGGAACCAAACGATCAATTCGTATGTTTACTGTCAACAACTAATGAAACTGGAGGAAGTAATCAAAGAAAAACGGCCAGAATTGGCAAATCATAAAGGAATTGTGTTCCACCATGACAACGCTAGACCACACACATCTTTGCCAACTCGTGAAAAGTTATTGGAGCTTGGTTGGGAAGTGATGTCACATCCATCATATAGCTCTGACTTTGCACCATCTGAGTACCATTTATTTCAAAGTTTACAAAATTCTTTGAATGGTAAAACTTTCAATAATGATGATGACCTGAAATTACATTTGCACAGAATCATGAAGTTGCCAGAAAGATGGCAAAAGGTCATCGAACAAAAAGGAAAATACATAATTGATTAAAGTTCATTCTTTGTATGAAAAAAAAAGAAATTACTTTCATTTCACACTGAAAAACCGAAATTACCTTCTTTCCAACCCAATATTATAGAATCCTCATTATTACCAGACTCTTATTAGTCTCAGAAACTCTACAAATGATTGTGGAGGTTGTTCTTTACCTTCTGATTAAACCAAAAATTTTTTTAAGAATTACCCCTAATACTGTAAATTATCAAATTATTAACCAGTCCCAACTTTGGTGTGCCATGTTATTGTTAGGCAAACTGAACAGTACAAGGGTAGAAGTAAGAGGTATAAATTTCTGACCATTCAGTTTACAGGATAGCACCTGGTCAATGCAACTTCTCATTAGATGCATCCCTGGTCAACTGCTGTAAGACTGATAATATAATCTTGCACTCGCTATCTCATCAGCTGAAACATGGTTGCTGTAATATTGGCTTAGTCACGGAGCTTAGAAACTCATGTATGAAAACCAGCTCACGGTTGTGGCTGGGAATTAGGCTAAACACTAATTACATTGAGCACTAATTAGAAATATAAGTTACTTGGTTCTAATTATTGTTGACACTTCTTGATTGCAGTGTTTTTCTTTTTATCATACTTTGGTATAAAATGAATGTTTTGTTACTCTATAAAGCCTATCATTGAAGAAAACTCCAGAGTGGGAAATAAAAAGCTGTTATTGTAAGGAATGTGAAATGAATCTAGTAATTGGCAATGAGATAATCTCTAGAAATAATGGTTTCTGACTGTGGTACAAAACCAGCAATTTTGAGGGGAGGGATTTAGTCAATACCACTGCCCCCAATACAAGACTGGTACTTTATTTTATTGACCCTGCAAGGAAAGAAAGCAAAATTGACCTCAGCAGGATTTGAACTCAGAATGTAAAGAGTTGCAACAAATACCAAAAACCATATTTTGCTGGTGACCCAGTGTTTAACCGGTACTTTTTTTATTGATTCCAAAGAGACGTAAGACAGTCAACCTTGGCAGAATTTCAGCTCAGAATGCAATGAAGGATGAAATGCTACTGAGCATTCTCTTCAGCATGCTAATGATTCTGCCGGCTTGCTGCCTTCCAGTGTCTAGTAACAATAAATGATAATGATAGATAATAATTTAAAGCTAAAATGTTTGTTTTTGGTACAACATTAACCTGTCTGTTTTTACAGTCAATTTAGCAAGTGATTTAATAGATGCTTTCATAAAAAGTTAGCAGCTCACTATTAATACCATTCTTTAAACTAATAACTCCCAATCTGGTAACAAATTACCTAATGGTAAATTGTTTTGGCTTTTTTTATACCACCCTCCTGTGACAGCTCCTGGTTTATGACAGAAGCTACATATTTTAAAGTAATCTCAGTTAAAATTTCCATCAAAATTCCATGTTAATTTATGATAATACCAACTTAATAATGACAAAGTTATTTTACTTAATACTTCATTATTTTCAAAATCAATTGAAACAAAAGTAATGTAATTCAAGAGAAATATTGTAACAAAAGGTTTAATGTTTGAAAATTTTGTGCATGCAGTAACTCCAAATGTGCACTTCTGCTTCTTTTAGATGGCCTTGACAATTTTGATGGTGGAATAAGGCAGGTGACTGGGGAGAATGCTTCAGCTGGTGTCTTTGCTACATATCCTAAAAGCTTTGTCTCTACAGGCAGGTGCTTTGTAGATCAGGTAGGGACCCAAACATTGAATAATTTATTTATGAATTTGCATTAACATGTAGTAGTAGTAGTAGTAGTAGGGCGGTTTCCTGGTTTCCATGGCATATAAATTCACCACCTGGACACAACGCTGGTCTGTTGCAGGATTACTCATTTTTGCCAGTTGAGTGGACTGGAACAACATGAAATGAAGTGTTTTGCTCAAGAACACAATGGATTGCTTGGTCTAAGAATTAAAACCACAATCTTACAATCATGTGTCCAACACCTTAACCACTAAGCCATGCACCTCCACTAGTAGTAGTAGTAGTAATAGTAGTAGTAGTAGTAGTAGTAGTAGTAGTAGTAGTAGTAGTAGTAGTAGTTGATGTTGAATAGCTTGGCATGAACCACAGTCCTGTCATCTTGGATGTGTTGGGATTTGGTCTGATCCTCACCACCTTATATCGTTTATATATAACATAGTGTTTTGGTGTGTTTGTTTCTTAACTGGTTGAGGGGTGAATCACCTCCAGGATAAAGTGTCATAAACTGCAGGCAATTTTAGAAGCAACAAACAGACAAACTATTAGTTCTGCAAAAGTAAAGAGATAATTTTAAAATTCTAGTAAATCATATCTGCTATGAAAACTTAACTGCAAATTTTTATTGACCATATTCCAGTATCATTTCAAACTAGCAGGATCTGTAGAAATTCCACAGTGTAAGTCATTATATTAGAAAACATTATTTTATATTAAACACAAGAAAAGAATTTCCAAAAATCCTTTTGAAATCCTATCATTTAATCAAAACTGTACTTTCAAGTATAATCAAAATGAACTTCGAAGGTATTGCTTATTCTCATTCTTTTAATGTTTGACAAATATGTTGTGCTTTATAGTTTAAAGAAATAAAAGATTAATTAAAATGATAAAATAAGAGGGCAGCAGTGTCGAATTCCTTCCTTCACCAAAAGCCAATCACATAAAATTGGCCATTGAAAAAGTGATTACACTGACGGAACCCCAGCATGGCCACAGCCTTTAGGCTGAAACGTATAATAGAATATATATATATATATATATATATATATATATATATATATAATTTCTTTACTACCCACAAGGGGCTACACACAGAGGGGACAAACAAGGACAGAAAAACGGATTAAGTCGATTATATCGATCCCCAGTGTTTAGCTGGTACTTATTTAATCTACCTCGAAAGGATGAAAGGCAAAGTCGACCTCGGCGGAATTTGAACTCAGAACGTAGCGGCAGACGAAATACCACTAAGCATTTCGCCCGGCGTGCTAACGTTTCTGCCAGCTCGCCGCCTTTTATATATATATATATATATATCATCATCATCATCATTCTTTAACATCCATTTTCCATGCTGGCATGGGTTGGATGGTTTGAGCAGAGCTAGCAAGCCAGATAGCTGCACTAGGTTCCAGTCTGATTTTCTACAGCTGCATGCCCTTCCTAATGCCAACCACTTTAGAGTGTACTGGGTGCTTTTAATGTGGCACCGGCATGAGCACTTTTACATGGCACCAGCACAAGTGCTTTTTATGTGACACCAGCACAGGACTCTTGCAGGCCAGTCCTCTTCACCACAGGGATGTGGCTTTCACACTTCTGCTGTGGAAGATGGGTCTTCTTGAGTACAGCAAGGCACCAGGTATCTCGGACCTTTGTCATTTTGTCTGACCACTGTCCAACCAAGGCTCAATCAAAATTATTTATCACTTGAGATTATTTTTGTTTCTTTTCATTTCAGTTCAGTTCAGCTACATATCTACTTGTATATCTATTAATGTATATATCCATCTGCATACCTGTTAATATAGCTGTAAACTCACCTACATACCCATCTATCGATCTAGCTAATTACCAATCATATCTGTATTCCCTTCTGTGTCTGTCTACTCTCATAATACCAATAAGTTTTTAAACCAAATAACAAAAAAAAAAATGAATAATAGCAGTGCCTCAGCCTTTGCTTTAGAACATGTAAAAGATAAATCCACAGCTATTTGTTAACTAAGGTTATTTCACTTTAGTGTAACTATCTATCGGTATATCGTTTAATGCATAAATTTCTAAATCTTCATGACATCTTTTTACTATGTTTACTATGTGCCTGCAATTTGAAAACAAAAATGCAGAATAATAAAGACCTTCTCCTCTCTCTCTCTCTCTGTTTCCTCTTCCCCCCTTCCCCCTCTCTCTGTCTCCTCTTCTCCCCTTCCCCCCTCTCTCTGTCTCCTCTTCTCCTCCCCCCTCTCTAAATATATATATATAGTTCTCCCTTCAAGTTATTACCTCCTTTGGTGTAAGCATGACACATAGACAAACAGGCAGTAATGCAGGAATGCATAGAACAATATTATAGATAAAACCTTTTTGCAACAATCAAATATGGTCTGAAGAGACAACCACAATTGCATCAAATCACATCCAAGCATATTAAGCTATAAAATTCTACTAAAGGGTTCTTTTCACTGAGGGACTTGCCTTTTTCAAAGATGAACCTACTTCAATGACAGGTCAGTGCTCACTGACAAAATCTTTAATAAAAATTATTCCAGTTATGATCAATGTTCCTATTTTTTGGCTTTGGGTGTCTGTGTGCAGAAATTTGTATTCTGTGCATATTTTGCCTTTTTCCTCAAAGTTTGTGTGCAATCATATGAGTAACCTTCACTCAAATTACTTCAATTAAAGAAATTTGATTTCGTCTTGGAAATCCAGTGTGCACACAATTTGTTTTCTTGTGTGCACTTGTTATAAAATATGTGCACACACACACACAAGCACACAGCTTACATACAACACTAGTTGTGACTTCTATCATCTTCAGGCAGTATACATTCAGAACTGCATTATACCATGTGCATTTTTTCCTTTAGTAGGGAGTGATATGATAGAAATTTAATTGCTATTTCTAACAGGTCAAGCATTGTGTAAAGCAGGGCTTTTAAACTTGTTTGGTTTTACTGTTTGGATTGATGCATTAGCTAAATCTTGTGAGAGACAATTATTCATAAAAACCTTATTCATAACATTAATCAAAATATATGGATAAGAGCCAATATGAATTATAACAACTTTATCAACAATAGAGGAAAGAATATGAGGTGTTAGTGAAGTCTTTATGCAGAGATGCATGGGAAAAACTTCAGAGTTTAGAGTGAGAACAGAGTTAGAAGTTGTCCAAATGAATGCATGTAGTTCTTGAGAAGACCAATGCTTGATAGAAAGCTTGTACCATTTCACCTTTCAATATCATTCATATCAGTAGAATCCATTTGGATGAACACATATAAATTTGACAAAAACACCAAAAGCTTCCTTTTGATTTCACATATATAGACAAAGTGAAGAGGAAATAAGTCACATCGTTTAGTACATGGATTCATAAATTTCATTTTAATTGGTTAAGATAAGAAAAGATTCCTTAAGGTGCACTGATTTGACCAACCAGAACCACTGTTCATCAAAACTCTTGTTGAGCTTTGACTTTTTTTTTTCCTATAGTTTCAGCTGAGAGCTGCGGCCATGCTGATGCACCGCCGTTTAAATTTTTTTTAAATTAAAAAAATAAAATTAATTTTTTTCATTATAAAACTGAGCCAGGACTGAACAAAACCTTGCTACAGGGCACATCCAACCCACTGATCATTGCTTAACACTCCTGGAATAAAGTCTCTTCCATTAGTTTATCATACAAGCACACACAAGTACACACACACACACCACACGCACACACACACACACACACACACACTGAATCTGCACATATTTTTGCAAACATACAATAGTACAAATATCAACATCAATTCATAAACACATTTTGCCATTGATATAAACAGATTTAGTTTACTCTGAATCCCGATAGGCAACTTTCACATGTTTTCCATTTTACTCTTCACTTGGCTTCAATGTCTTAAATGTTTACTGCTTATTCTTTGTTAGAATTAAGATAGTTCATTAACTCAGTCTTCCTATAATTTTTTCTAACCTTTCATAGTCAGCTTCACACCTAGGACCGTTGTTTGGCACTCTGTTGCTTATGACGTCAAGGGTTCCAGTTGATCCAATCAACGGAACAGCCTGCTCGTGAAATTAACGTGCAAGTGGCTGAGCACTCCACAGACACGTGTACCCTTAACGTAGTTCTCGGGGATATTCAGCATGACACAGTGTGACAAGGCTGACCCTTTGAATTACAGGCACAACAGAAACAGGAAGTAAGTGTGAGAGAAAGTTGTGGTGAAAGAGTACAGCAGGGTTCGCCACCATCCCCTGCCAGAGCCTCGTGGAGCTTTAGGAGTTTTCGCTCAATAAACACTCACAACGCCCGGTCTGGGAACCGAAATCGCAATCCTATGACCGCAAGTCCGCTGCCCTAACCACTGGGCCATTGCGCCTCCACGACACCTAGGACCAATCACAAACCAAATGGCATTCATAGGAGGAATGATCAATACATATCCTCAACAGCTCAGAGACCTAAAGCAATGAAGAATTAAATATGTTAATCAGTTGGATGTGAAATGAAAGGCTGAAGTTGTTTTACTGTTCTGTCTGTTTATAAGGAATTATAGAAGATTATTGGTGGTGATTGAAGGAGATTAGTGGTGGTGATTAAAGGAGATTAGCGATGGTGACTAAAGGAGATAAGTTGTGGTGATTGAAGGAGTTTAGTGGTGGTGATTAAAGGGGATTAGTGATGGTAAAAGAAAACATTTAGTTCCTAAAGTAGAAGCAGTAGTCAAATATCTTGCGTTCTCTTTCTCTCCCACAAACAATTTATTAATGACATGATCTACAAGACTTGATGATTTTGTAATAAATTCAGAAAGCAATTTGTAATGTATTTTCAAGATGCAAATGCATGTTTTATTTTATTCTTATTTCTGTAAAAGTTTTGTTTTTCTCTTTCTTTAGATTGTTGGCACTGGGTTGCTGACTTTATGCATTGCTGCAATAACGGATGGCAAAAATATGAAACCTCAAAAAGGCCTCCTACCATTTTCTATAGGAAGTATTGTGTTTATAATTGGTGTAACTTTTGGTTTCAATTGTGGATATGCTATCAACCCTGCAAGGGACTTGTCACCTCGCTTATTTACCCTGATGGCTGGCTGGGGCACTGAAGTCTTTAGGTGTGTATTCCATAAGTCTTGAAATTATGTTGAGATAATATTGCAGGAGTTACAGTTTTGTTTATTATAGTTTTGTACAAATACAATAGAGCACAAAGTTGAGGGACTCTGCTGGTTACTGTGTCCAAGAGATAATGTTAATGTGTATCAGCTTGAATGTGATTGATTTTATGGTTGACAAAATGTCTTTATCTCTGAAGAAAAGAAAGATACAGAGAGATAGAAGTTATTGTATACATTTGTCAGAAAAGTAAAGACAGGTTACTTATGGTAGTGTCTGAGGAGAGTATCAGAGTATCATTCATTGGATATAAGCTCCTGGAATTTTGTGATTGTCTGGCTACAAGCAAACTGACAAAATGAGCCTGACCAATAGATGTGATAAAAAATTTATTTTCTTTTACAAATGTATGATTTGAATCAGATGATACAAGCGGAAAGGTGTTTGAGACAGAGAAAGCAGTTATGGCTGTACAGTTAAGAAATTTGCTTCCCAACTATGTGGTTTGATCCCATTGCACAGTACCAAAGTGTCTTCTATTATAACTTCAGACTAACCAAAACTCTGTGAGTGTAATTTGGTAGGGGGAAACAATGTGGAAGATCATTGGATGAACCTTTTCTGTTCTTGTTTGGTAGACTTAATTTGTCACATAAACTAACACCACTGCTGACTTTTGGATGTCTTTAGCAGTGTCTACTTTGTTATAAACATTCAGAGTAGGTCCCTGGTTTGAGAATAACTTCCACCAATCACAGAAGCCCTGAAAAGGATCAGGAGTACTGCTTTGCTTCTGTAACTAAGTTATTGAAAATAGAGATTTGGGTTGATGTATTTTGTAAAATTTAAGTACATCAACGTGAATTTTAACAATCAGATATCATATAAGAGATGCTGGATTTTGGGTGTGTATAGGTTTTTCCAATTGTACTTTTGGACTTAGGCTGGTATCATCATCATCATCGTTTAACGTCCGCTTTCCATGCTAGCATGGGTTGGACGATTTGACTGAGGACTGGTGAAACCGGATGGCAACACCAGGCTCCAGTCTGATTTGGCAGAGTTTCTACAGCTGGATGCCCTTCCTAACGCCAACCACTCAGAGAGTGTAGTGGGTGCTTTTACGTGTCACCCGCACGAAAACGGCCACGCTCGAAATGGTGTCTTTTATGTGCCACCCGCACAAGCCAGTCCAGGGGCACTGGCAACGATCTCGCTCGAAAATCCTACAGGAGCCAGTCAGGCGGTACTGGCAACGGCCACGCTCAAAATGGTGCATCTCATGTGCCACCCGCACAAGAACCAGTCCAGGGGCACTGGCAACGATCTTACTTGGCTTGCCGGGTCTTCTCACGCACAGCCCATTTCCAAAGGTCTCGGTCCGTAGTCATCGCCTCGGTGAGGCCCAATGTACGAAGGTCTTGCCTCACCACCTCAGCCCAGGTCTTCCTGGGCCTACCTCTTCCACGGGTTCCCTCAACTGTTAGGGTGTGGCACTTTTTCACGCAGCTATCCTCCTCCATTCTCACCACATGTCCATACCAGCGCAATCGTCTCTCTTGCACACCACAACTGATGCTTCTAATGTTCAGCTTTTCTCTCAAGATACTTACACTCTGACGGGTATTCACATTGACATTACACATCCAACGGAGCATACTGGCTTCATTCCTTGCGAGCTTACGTATGTCCTCAGCAGTTACAGCCCATGTTTCACTGCCATGTAGCATGGTTGTTCGTACGCATGCGTCATACAGTCTGCCTTTTACTCTGAGTGAGAGTCCCTTTGTCGCCAGCAGGGGTAAGAGCTCTCTAAACTTTGCCCAGGCTATTCTTATTCTAGCAGCTACACTTTCAGCGCACCCACCCCCACTACTAACTTGGTCGCCCAGATAGCGGAAGCTATCGACTACCTCTAGTTTAAAAAAATTAATATTAAACTGAGGAGGAGGTAGATTGAATGAAATGATGATGATTTTGGTAAGTGCTTTCAATTTAGAAACATTATTTTTTACTTTTAATCTGCATATTTGTTACAATCACTTGCCAAGATACACCCAGCATCCTAGGGCAAGTGAAGGATAAAAGATGTTACAATATGACTAAAGGCTTGGGGAGGAGCAGTGGCAGGAGCAGTAACAAAATATCTTCATGTCATACAACACATACATTTAAATTGAAGGGGTTTTTCTAAGGATGTGGGCAGTACTTGTCAGCACAATCTTTGGGATTTCTTCGAGACATGGCTCTCCTGGGATATTATTTAGATGTTTCTGACATCCCTTTTTTTTAATCATACGTAGGGCACCTACAATAACAGGAACGTGTCTCACTTTAAGATGCCACATCTTTTGTATTTCAATTTCCAG
Source organism: Octopus bimaculoides (assembly GCF_046866305.1). Taxonomy (NCBI): domain Eukaryota; kingdom Metazoa; phylum Mollusca; class Cephalopoda; order Octopoda; family Octopodidae; genus Octopus; species Octopus bimaculoides. The sequence goes on along the minus strand of NC_142949.1, from coordinate 21,803,948 downwards.
GTCATTATATTTACTTAATTTATCAAATTCCTTTACAGATAGATTTTTAACTGTGGGAACACTTACATCTATTAATCTACAAGTATTTTCTTCCCTGTCTTTAATAATGATATTTGGTTGATTAGCCTGGATCGTTCTGTCAGTGTTGACTGGAAAATTCCAGAGGATAGTGACATTTTTACCTTCAATGACTGGCTCAGGATGTTGTTCATACCAGTAAGCAGGAGTGCTGATTTTGTAGTACTAACATATTTTCCAATGTAAATACTGTCCTGCCCTATTGTGGTGATTTTTATATTTGTTTGGTATCAGCACAGGATATTCCAAGATGAGATGGTCTATTGTTTCGTCAAATGTGTTTCAGAATCTGCATTTAGGGTCTGAACCATTTTGAAGAACATTAACCTGGTAGTTTTTGGTAAGCAAGCTTTGATATTATGTCGCCAATATGAAACTTTCCGTCTCTGCTTTCAGTCCTGAGCTTCTCAGCCACTGATGGGTTGTTGCTTGGTCTACATCAGTATTTCGACTTCAAAGTATATACTGTCCATGGAGAGGCTTCTGGCTCCACCACTCCTCAATTTGTTTCTGCCCATTCTTTTTAGCAGTTTACTTGATCTGTTTTGCTTGTTTTGTGGCAGTGGTTTCAGGTCCTTCATCTAATTGTGAAATTGCAAGCTTCCTTGACAATAGAATGTGATTTTTTACTGCATTCATATTTGCACACAAGCTGCAGCATCCAGTCCTCTGGACTAGATATATACCTGTGGAGGTCTTACAGCACAGTTCTACATGCATCATTCCTTTCGCTCCATTACTTCCAGGTAGGTACAGAAATCAACATCTGCTTTTGGGTGGTGCATGTTCTTAGATGTTAGTAGTTTTCTTGACTTCCTATCCAGGCATTGGAGCTCTGTAAGATTCCAGTTAATGATGTTAAAACTATATTAGACTACTGAAATGCCAGAGTGTTAATGGCTTTGATGCAATTTTTTGAGTTGTGTTCAGTTTTTAGTATGAGTCTTAGCCTCTTGTAATACTCCTTTCTTATTTTTTCCTTCATAGTAGCATGTTGTATACCATTTCCTTCATTTATCCCCAGGTATTTATAACTTTCTTGTGGGTCAAGCTCCTTGATGGCAGCATCGGCATCTAATTTAATGGAAGCTGTTTGACTGAGCTTTCCTCTTACAAAAGTTGCTTACAAAATCCATTCTGATGTCATTGCTGAACACTTTAACAGTTGTTAGCAGCCCTATTATTATTATTATTATTATTGATATTGATATTGTTGTTGTTGCTGGTAGTGTTATTACTGTTTTTCTTTTATTTTTCCCAGTTTCAGAGACTACAACTGGTTTTGGGTTCCAATTTTAGGGCCTCACATTGGTGCAATATTAGGAATATTGATCTATGACGTCACTGTTGGTTTTCACTGGGAAAGTGCTGAACCAGAGATTGATGAAGCTAAAAATCTTAAAGATGGTGAATTTGCTTCTATGACTTTAGAAAAAGGTATGTATATGATCCAGTTTTCAACTGCAAAGTTCAATCAAAACTATTCTATTAAATCTACTGATATGTTTACAATGAGATTATCTTATCTTCAACAGCTGCTCTGAAATATTTACTATATGACTTCTTTCTCAGCCACATGGTTTTAGGTTCAAGTCCACTCTGTGGTATCTTGAGCAAATGTCTTGCATTTTAAAGTGATCTAAATTTAAAACTTTCACCAAAATTTCATGTAAATTTATGAACCACACACCAACTTAATAATGACAAAGTTATTTTACAAGATTTTTCAACAATTGTAATGAAACAGCATATATCAGCAGAAATGTAGTAATATAATTTCACTATATATGCACAAGAGTGGCTGTGTAGTAAGAAGCTTGCTTCCGAACCACATGGTTCTGGATTCAGTCCCACTGTGTGTCACCTTGGGGAAGTGTCTTCTACTATAGCCTTGGGCCAACCAAAGCTTTGTGAGTGGATTTGGTAGATGGAAACTTAAAGAAGCCTGTTGTGTGTGGGCGACCAAGTTAGTAGTGGGGGTGGGTGCGCTGAAAGTGTAGCTGCTAGAATAAGAATAGCCTGGGCAAAGTTTAGAGAGCTCTTACCCCTGTTGGCGACAAAGGGACTCTCACTCAGAGTAAAAGGCAGACTGTATGACGCATGCGTACGAACAGCCATGCTACATGGCAGTGAAACATGGGCTGTAACTGCTGAGGACATACGTAAGCTCGCAAGGAATGAAGCCAGTATGCTCCGTTGGATGTGTAATGTCAATGTGAATACCCGTCAGAGTGTAAGTATCTTGAGAGAAAAGCTGAGCATTAGAAGCATCAGTTGTGGTATGCAAGAGAGACGATTGCACTGGTATGGACATGTGGTGAGAATGGATGAGGATAGCTGCGTGAAAAAGTGCCACACCCTAACAGTTGAGGGAACCCGTGGAAGAGGTAGGCCCAGGAAGACCTGGGCTGAGATGGTGAGGCAAGACCTTCGTACATTGGGCCTCACCGAGGCGATGACTACTGACCGAGACCTTTGGAAATGTGCTGTGCGTGAGAAGACCCGGCAAGCCAAGTAAGATCGTTGCCAGTGCCCCTGGACTGGCTCTTGTGCGGGTGGCACATGAGATGCACCATTTTGAGCGTGGCCGTTGCCAGTACCGCCTGACTGGCTCCCGTAGGATTTTCGAGTGAGATCGTTGCCAGTGCCCCTGGACTGGCTTGTGCAGGTGGCACATAAAAGACACCATTTCGAGCGTGGCCGTTTTCGTGCGGGTGACACGTAAAAGCACCCACTACACTCTCTGAGTGGTTGGCGTTAGGAAGGGCATCCAGCTGTATAAACTCTGCCAAATTAGATTGGAGCCTGGTGTTGCCATCCGGTTTCACCAGTCCTCAGTCAAATCGTCCAACCCATGCTAGCATGGAAAGCGGACGTTAAACGATGATGATGATGTATGTATGTATGTATGTATGTATGTATGTATGTATGTATGTGTTATGTGTTTGTTGTTTGTGTCTGTGTTTGTCCCCCCACCATCACTTGACAACCATCTCCATCTCCATCACTTAGCAGTTCAGCAAAAGAGACAGATAGAATAAGTATTAGGCTTACAAAGAATAAGTCCTGGGGTCGATTTATTTGACTAAAGGTGGTGCTCCAGCATGGCCACAGTCAAATGACTGAAACAAGTAAAAGAATAAAAAGGAAACTCCAAAAATTATGAACTTTGAAAGACCCATTTTTTTAAAAAAAAGGGAACAACTCTTTTCTTTCTTAGCACAAATGTAGCAGAATGATAGTTTGAGTCTTATAAGGGGTTATCTTGTAAGGGGTTTTAAATGCAACAATACAATTAAGACATTGTAATGAGCAATTATGGTCAAGATTCAATGAATTTCTAGAGAAATTAGTTTCCAGATGTCTTTGAAATGCAAGAAATTATTTACGAAATTGCATTACAAACTGAAAGTTGATAATAACCCAAATATTGGTTTTTGGATAAGAGTGGCCATTAATAATTAGATGTATTGAAAATGAAATTAAACCAAAGTAGATTCCCATAGAGATAATTAGGTGAGGACTAAATTTGATACGTGTGAAGACTAAATTTGAACTGATTGAAATAAGTTATTTAGAGTGTAATAACAGTTAAATCATTGTGTTTCTGACTGTAATACCAACTTATGACAATGACCATCACCAACACCACTAACAAAGTTGCCACCACCATCACATCACTACACCACTACTGCCACTGTTACATTTCTGGACGAGGCACATAATACTGCCTGTCACAGTCAACAAGCAGCAGTTTTATGAGCATTGCTTGACAATACACTACATGAGTGAATAATAGTTCACTTGCCAAATTGACTCATGAAGTAACAGCTCAATGTTGTACATAAAGCAAAGATGAAACACTTGAACAGGAGGTGTGTAAAAGTGTTGAAAACAATTGTGAAGTCTTGGTTTTTGAACTACATTTTAACTAAGATTTCCCCTGTTATAATGCTTTTGATGTCAATTTATCTGGGACTGTCCCTACATTCTTTAATACAAATTTCCTATTTTCAAGTTATCTTAATTAAACCTTTACATTAAAATTCCATGTTAGTTTATGTTCAATAATGATAGTTATTTCACTAAATTCTTCATTATTTTCTAAAATAAATGAAACAAAGGCAGTGTAGTTCAACAGAAATATAGTAACAAGGCAGAGAGCTGGCAGAATCGTTAGCACGTCGGGCGAAATGCTTAGCGGTATTTCGTCTGCCGTTACGTTCTGAGTTCAAATTCCGCCGAGGTCGACTTTGCCTTTCATCTTTTCGGGGTCAATAAATTAAGTACCAGTTACGCACTGGGGTCGATGTAATCAACTTAATCCGTTCGTCTGTTCTTGTTTGTTCCCTCTATGTTTAGCCCCTTGTGGGCAATAACGAAATAAGTATTTCATCTGCCATTACATTCTGAGTTCAAATTCCGCCAAGGTCGACTTTGCCTTTCATCCTTTCGGGGTTGATAAATTAAGTACCAGTTACACACTGGGGTCGATGTAATCGACTTAATCCCTTTGTCTGTCTTTGTTTGCCTCCTCTATGTTTAGACCCTTGTGGGCAATAAAAAAATAAGAAATATAGTAACAAAAGGGTTAATGGGCAGACAACTGAAGTAGTTTTAAACTCAGTAAACTGAAAAATGTGTTTTGCATTGATAGACATTTTAAGTGGGGAAAGCAAAAAATTTATGTTGAATAAGTTATTAAAAGAAATCTATTTAACAAATAAATTAGTCATCTTCTGTAAACCTTTAACCATAGAATTCATGATTTTATGGACGAAAAGAGAAACAAAACAAAAAAAGGATTTTAAAATTTTCATTTCCAAATTACTTTTTTTGTTTTCTATCATAAATAAAATTGCTCATGCTAAAAATACAAACAATATTGCTTATATTTAGTATATAACTAACATGTAGCACTACTGCTCTTCCCCCATTCACTTTAATGCATTTTCTTCTTTCCATCTGTCATCCCACTTGTTTTTATTTATTCAAACCCTTATATCGATCAATTACTTTAATCTAGCTCCTTTGGTTCTAGAACTCTCTACAGCCCAAGTTTTTTTTATTCTTCTTTTTAACAGCATCATTATCATCATCATTTTAATGTCCACTTTTCCTGCATGAGTTTCATGGGATTTTCTGTGGCAGATTTTCTGTGGCAGATTTTCTGTGGCCAGATTCCTTTTTGTTGTAACCCTCACCTGTTTTCAAGCAAGGTAATATTTTCCCATGGTCAAACATGTTCCATGGAAGATAGGAAATGAACAACACCATTATTATAACGATCATGCTCATTTACAACTAATGAGCTATGCCAAGACAAGGAAGCACACATATGTAATATATATGACAGGCTTCTTCCAGATTCTGTCTATCAAATACACTCAAAGTTTTAGTTGACCCAGGGCTATAGTAGAAGACACTTGCCCAGATTGCTCTTTTAAAACTTAGAAATGAAATCATCTGCATGGGAAACACAAAACATTTCTCAGAATGACAGTTAAAAATTGCTAAATAAATACACAGCCCCTGGCAACTTTGTCTTTATAACTACCAAAATATCATTTAAATGTTAACAAGGAGCACAGGTTTCTTAGAAGTGGTCTTCATTGAATTAATTTTTTTTTTTTTTGATCTTTTCATTCTTGAGAATATTAGAATCTGAGTTAGAAGGAGGATGTAACACTTAAAATTCTTGCCAAACTTGATCTGACTTTTTGAATTAAAAATGATGCTTGCAATTGAATTCAGTGATTGTTCAAGATTTTGATGATTTAGTTCTTTCAGAATTGCCTGATGAATTTGACTTCCAAACAGATGGTGGGTCAAATTGAATATTTTTTTTTAAAACTTTTTTGTTACCTGATGATTTCAGTAATTAATGTATGACAAAAATGCTATATTTCATTTTATTTCACTGAAAATCTACTATTAAATGGTTTGTGGACAGAGATAAACAAATCTCTAACTTTTCCTTAATTTTTTAGTTATTAACTATAACGAGAAAACATTTCTGAAATATATTTTCAGTTGCTGCCACAGCATCCAGCCAGCGTCTTATGGAATCGAATCTTACGGACAGAAATTGAAGAATATTGTCTGAAAATGGTTAGCATCAAGAGAATTCCTATAAATAATTCTGAAAGTTTGGAAACATCGCATATATATATATATATGTATGTGTGTGTGTGTGTATGTGTGTTTTTGTGTGTGTGTTTATGGCTTGTGAATTTTGTTTGTTTGTGTATGCATGCATATGGATGTGAGCGTGAACGTGTGCGCGCGCATGAACGTGTGTGTGCGTGTGTGCGCGCGCATGAACGTGTGTGTGCGTGTGTGCGGGTGCATGCATGTAAGTAATAGCATTCTTTTTGCAAGAATTAAAAAAAATTTTTTTCGGTTTTTGTAATTGTGAAATTTTTTCGCCATGAACGGTTTGTATTTTTAAACCGAATGTAGTTTTCTGGTGTTTTTTCCTGAAGATGTGTAAAAGAATTTTGATTTATTAAGTCTCTTAATGAATTCTTTATACTGAAATATATATTGAAGAAGATAAATATGTTCATTTAATTATATACGTTTTTGCGTCGTAACTCCTTTATTATTATTAATATATATATATATATATATTATTTTATTTTCAATTTATTTACATATAAGTATTTCCTCTTACATAATGTTTATTTTCTTAACAATTCCTTTATCCCCTTAACCATGTTTCAGAACATATTTACTTCTGGTTTCTCTAACGAGATTAAAGTGGCATAGTTTGTTATTGTATTACCTGTTTTGATCATGTGATTGTGGCCATGCTGGAGCACCACCTTTAGTCAAAGAAATCTACCCCAGGATTTATTCTTTGTAAGCCTAGTACTTATTCTATTGGTTTGTTTTGCCAAACGACTAAGTTAAGGGGATATAAATACAGTTCTCAAGCAATGGTATGGATAGAAACACACACACACACACACACACACACACACACACACACACATATATATATAAAAGATAAGGAGACTATGACATCTCTGACAGCTGGTTCAATTCAGTAATCTTTAGATAATTAATTTATAAAATTAAGATTATTATAAAATGAATCTCTTCAGAGTTAAAGATATACCGATTAGAAATACATGTTGAGATAATAGCTATAAACTGTTAACTGATAGCATGTATACAAAAAGAGCCGGTTATAGAAGGCCTCAATCCAACATGGGGGGGGGGGGGGTGTAGTGTATATTTTGTATCTTAATGAAAGGAAAGAAGAGATTAATATAATATCATAGGGTATTGAGAAGGAGAAAAAGAAAAGGAAGAAGAGAAACGCATGTATATATAAATATATAATAATGCCATATAATATCATACTTATCTATAGTTATGCGATACAAAAAATTTAAAGTTATAAAATTTAAGTCAAGTAGAAGCAAACAGTGGCAATTATATATTAACTGAATTTATCAGAAAGGGATAAATAATTTCTAAATTTTTCTCATGTCTTATTCATAAGTGCTTTTAATGTCTATTAGCTTCTCTTAACTTTACTTGGTGTCCCCTGTTTTTATTCTGTTGCAATACTTCACTCGTCTTTTCACCTCCCCAACCTCTCCTACTAACGGTGTTACCCTGTTCTCTTTCTGTACTAGAATATATATAATACATATATACATATATATACACACACACATATATATGAGATTATATAAATGACAAGGGAACAAGAAATTATATGGTAAACATCATAATCACATAATTCTTGTTCCCTCGTCAGTTAAATCTCTTATGCTCTGTACTCAACTAATGTTTTTTTTTTAGCATATGTATATCAAGTTCTAACACCAAATTATTATTATTAGTATCACTATGCCTAAACAAAATATTAGGATATATATATATATATATATATATATACACACACACACACATACACACATATAGGCGTAGGAGTGGCTGTGTGGTAAGTAGCTTGCTTACCAACCACATGGTTCCGGGTTCAGTCCCACTGCGTGGTACCTTGTGCAAGTGTCTTCTACTATAGCCTCGGGCTGACCAAAGCCTTGTGAGTGGATTTGGTAGACGGAAACTGAAAGAAGCCCGTCGTACATATGTGTATATATATATATATATATATATATATATATATATATATATATATGTGTGTGTGTGTGTGTGTGTGTGTGTGTGTGTATGTTTGTGTGTCTGTGTTTGTCCCCCCAACATCGCTTGACAACCGATGCTGGTGTGTTTACGTCTTTGTAACTTAGCGCTTCGGCAAAAGAGACCAATAGAATAAGTACTAGGCTTCCAAAGTCCTGGGGTCGATTTGCTCAACTAAAGGCGGTGCTCCAGCATGGCCACAGTCAAATGACTGAAACAAGTAAAAGAGTATATAAAACAATTTCAGGATTTGTTTTCTTTTTACAGTAAATTATTATTATTTTAAAACTATATATCTATATATATATATATATATATATATATATATATATATATATATTGGTTGGCGTTAGGAAGGGCATCCAGCTGTAGAAACTCTGCCAAATTTAGATTGGAGCCTGGTGTTGCCATCCGGTTTCACCAGTCCTCAGTCAAATCGTCCAACCCATGCTAGCATGGAAAGCGGACATTAAACGATGATGATGATGATGATGATATATATATATATATATACATATATATATACATCTATATATATTGGTGTTTCAATCTAATCCAAAGATGGAAATTGTGTCTATTTCAAGAGAAGTAATTAGTTGCATAAGTGAAGTGAAATAGAGTCAACTAGAATTTGGATATGAGTTGCAGTGTTTGTCAGTAACATCTTGTAATTCTCACCAATAATTGTGAGGTACTTTAACCATTTTGATACCAAACTGTTTGAGATCACCCCTGGCTCTATACAAACTTCCTATTTTAAAGTGATCTGAATTTAAACCTTCTATCAGAATTTCATATTATTTCAAACATAAAAATTTCAAAATTAACCGAAATGAAAGAAGTGTTTCAGCAGAAATATGGGAAGAAAAGGGTTAAATCTCTTATAAGTATGTAGCATTTACTTAGTGATATTCTGTGCTTTGGAAGGATTTTTTTCAAAATTAATGGTTAGCAATGAACCAGATTAGTAGTTTGTACGATGTATTTAAACAATTATGTCATGAAATGTTTCATTAAATTTCATTTGCTCATCATCATTTCCTGTGGTTTTTTTCATTACATTCTGATAAATATGTGTTAGTTCTGTGATAGTATGATTACTGATAATTCTGCAACATGGTAACACTTTATAACTAAAGTGATTGCTCAAATGTTCCATTGTCCAAATATATATTCAGCAGCTTTTGTAAAGAACTCTATCTGAAAAGAAGCATGACAGTTAAGAGACAGGGATTATGGTTTTGATAAATTTTATTGCATCATTGTTCCAGTTTCTGGTATAATTCTACCAAACTTGATTTTACTTTTCAGTATTGTTGTAATAAACATTGTAAATATACCAGACTTAATTGAATCTATTATAATCTTAATGGAATCTATTTTATTATATATTAGACTTAATTGATGCTATTATACACTTGGTAATCTTTTGTTTAAAATGTTTGGATCCAGAAGTGTTTTGAAAATTTTCCTGATTTTTGACATTTATCATCATTTTAAGGTTTATTTTTCCATGGTTGCATGGGCCAGATAGAATTTTTTGAAGCAGACTTTCTACAGCCAGATACCCTTCCTGTTTCCCAGCAAGGTAACTCCTCATGGCCAAACAGGTTTTCATGGAATATTGGAAACAACGACATTGCTTGTACAATAGTAACACCCATTTACAACTATAAAGCAATATCAAAACACAAGCACCCCTACTTTATGTATGTATGTGTTTCTTTTCATTTTCCATCATCAAAATTCACTCACAAGGCTTTCATCAGCCAGGGGCTAAAATAGAAGACATTTACTCAAGATGTCACACAGTAGAACTGAACTGGGACTACATGGTTGGGAAGCTAGCAATATTAACATTTATAAAATGGGACAGCTTGGAGATGGGATTCAAGTCTAAACATGTTATCCATTTACATTTCAAGAAGCAATGGCAAGTGACCAAGACCTTTGGTGATATGCCATGCTTGAGAAGACCAGTCAAGCCAAGTGAAATTGTAGTCATGGTCAATGCTGGTGTCATGTGCCAGTAGCACGTAAAAGCACCTTTTAAACACTGGGCCTCACGGAGGCAATGATAAGTGACCAAGACCTTTGGCAATATACCATGCTTGAGAAGACCCATCAAGTCATATGAAATTGTAGTCATGGCCGATACTGGTGTCATGTAAGTGGCACCCATGTCAGTGGCATGTAAAAAGCATCCATTACAGTCTTGGAGTGTTTGGCATAAGGAAGAGCATCCAGCCATCAGATTCGAACCTGGTGTAGCCTTCCAGCTTACCAGTTCCAGTCAAACCATCTAACCCATGCCTGCATGAAAAGCAAATACTACATGTACCTTGAACACTTGATATAAGTTCAGTTTCACTTCAGGAAAGTTTCGCCTTTCACTAAAACAAATCTGTTTGTTACACTTCTGCTTTTTATTTTTCCTTTCAATAGAAGCACACAAAGCACTAAAGGTCAAAATAAGTATCTGTACATTTATTTTAAACATGCCCCTACATTCTAAAGCATTCAAGGCATTTTCTGCAGAACTCAGTCTCAAAGAAATTTTATAGAGACAAAAATTTTTCTCCATGACTGAGTCCTGCAGTGAATGTCTTTCATGTACTATATAGGAGTGTGTTAAAAAATGTATCTCTATCTATATATCTACTGTTTCATTTTATTCCCACAAACAGCTACTATTTTCTATCTGATCATATGCATTCCAGCCATGAATATGCTGCTTTTTTCTAAGGCATCCATAACTATATAACTATCTAATGTAGCTTTCCTTTTTCAAAGAAATAGGTTGTGATTTAAGAAATTTGGTTGCTATTTTTAGCTGACCAGGCAATTGCATAGTGTCCCCTTCAATAGATTGTAGATACCTGCTGCTGGTGGTTGTTGCTAACATATTTCAGACTTCATACCCTTCAACAGTATGGTTCCAGTTTTAGTGAGAGATCAAATATAACTTGGAACTGGTGGTATTGGGAGGCTTAAATTATTAAAAACTGGGTTAAAAAAAAAGAAAAAAATTGTAAATAATACTGTTTAAACACTTGTTATGAAATATCTAATTCTAGTGTAAGAATTTTTTCCCCACAAGCTGACATGGCTGTATGGTTAAAAAGTTCACTTACTAAATACACAGTTTGAGGTTTGACCTCTTTGTATGGCACCTTGGGCAAGTGTCTTCAGCTCAATGAGCAGACCAAAAACATTGTGAGTGGATTTAGAAGACAGAAACTGAAAGAAGTCTACTATGTGTGTGTGTGTGAAAAGAACTTTTTAAGCACACAACAACTGTACCTGCACCTATTTCTTTGCATTTTGAGTTCAAATCCTACTGAAACTCAGCTTTTGATTTTCATTCTGCAAGAGTTGATAAAATAAATATCAGTGATGCAATGAAGTCAATTTAACTGACTGTCCTTCAATAAATAAATAATTTTTTTTAAATGTGGCCTTGTGCCAATTATAGAATTCAAAATTATTGTCTCTTATGTGTAACGAAGATAATTATTTTGTATGTGTAACACAAATTCTTTTGTATCTGTCTGCCTCTGTGTGTGTGTGTGTGTGTGTGTGTGTGCACGTGCATGCGTGCACATGTGTATGAATAAAAGGGATGGAAGAGATAAAAGCACATTAAGTGCATCTCACATAATATTGCAAATGTCTTTTCATCAAGTACAAATGAATTATTTAATTGAAAATAGTTGCTGTAATGGAGAAGATGACCAGCAGAAAAAAACTTTTTAGAAACAGAAGTGGAGATTGGAGTTGGTAATGAACTAATGGCATACCCTACTCACCAATTACCTTAGCGAGATAGATAAGAATGTGGTTTCATTTTGTTATCAGCATACTCAAATTATTTTAGAGGTTGCAGTAGATTATAATCTCATTAATATATATGTGTGGCATCAAGAAGAGACAGTTGGTGTGCCGAAAGCTGGGATGATTATTGCTTAGCATAGAGAAATATATGAGTAATAAAATTCCAATTTCCACTCTCATGTTTTTTTATTCTTTCTACCTGCTTGGCTTTCTGTTGCATTCTCCATTATAGCAGACTATTTCCAACTAAACATTCATACTTAGTGAAAAAATATGCCAGAATGCTACAAACATTTGTAATGTTACATAAGATGCACTATCTCCTCCATCCCTTTTATTTACAGATTTGATTATCACATTATAAGCAACATCTGTTGCTTTTAAAATGGAGTTGTATAGCACTTGTAATCAGAATTTTTTGTCTAATCTCGATGTGTGATTAACTGTATTTGATGCATTGATTAATAAATGTTATTGATCAACTATTGAGTCGTTTGTATTTTTTGTACAAGTTATATTTATGCTGAACTAATCAACTGTGCTTCATCATGATCACTTGACTGGTCCTACTACAATATATATGTGTGTGTGTGTGTGTGTATGTATGTATGTATATATATGTATGGGAGAATGTACAAAAAACAACAACAGACGAGGACAGGTGGTGTAAACAACAAAAGGATGTATTAGTATGACGCTCAGGAATACGGAAAGTCTATATAGCCATTCAAGTGACAAGTCATCTATACAGCTAAGCATTCAAGTGACTTCTCACTTGAATGGCTATATATACATATATGAGAAATTATTTTAAACACAAGTTTATATTATTTCATTCCTATGTGTCTGTCACCATTGTGGTAGTTTGGAACTCTGCATTGAATGTTCCAAGTGCAATTGAATGCTCAGCCACAACAGATCATCAGAGGATACTTTACAACATTATGTTACAGAGAACTAATGTCTAGAGTTGGGAAGATGGCAAGATATTTATAAGTATTCTGAGAGAGAAATAGAAAGAAAGCAACTTGCAGAGAAAGATAAAGAGGCACTAAGAAACAAGAAAAGAAGGAGATAGAAAAGATAGAGAATAAACAGAAAAAATAGAAAGAAAGGAAAAACTAAGTTGGACCACCCCAAAAGGGGTAAACAAAAAATATATAAACAACATGATAAGTGAAATCAACTTATAAATAAATATAAATTCATTTGACTTACTTTATCATGTTGTTTGTATATTTTTGCTTATCCCTTTTGTGGTGGTCCAACTTAGTTTTTCCTTCATTCCTTTTCTTCTCTCTTCCTTTTTTCTCACTATTTGTTTCAGAGTTTTTCATGAGAAATAAGAGGTCTTTCATTTTCAGGTGTTTATATCTATATTAAAACCCATTATAATTTTAATATAATTGCAGGCATTGTGTGTGGTTAAGAAGTTTGCTTCACTGCTGTGTGGTTTCAGAATCAGTTCCCTGTGCAGCACCTTATACAAGTGTCTTCTAGTAGAGCTCCAAGCTGATCGATGTAGTATCATTGAATTTAGTAGATGGAAACTGCATGGAAGTCCTATCAACATCATTTAACATCTGTGTCCCATACTGGCATAGACTGGATGGTTCAACAGGATCTGATGAACCAGAGGACTGTGTTGAGGTACAATGGCTACTTTAGCATGGTTTCTATGGCTGGATGTCATATATGTGTGTACGCATGCATGCACATCTTTGTGTTTGTTCCCCCATCATCACTTGACAACTGGAGTTGATTTGCTTACACCTCCATAAGTTCAGCAAAAGAGACTGATAGAATAAGATTTTAAAAAATTAGCACTGGACTGAATTTGATCAACTAAACCCTTCAAGGCAAAGCACTAGCCTAATCACAGTTCAATGATTGAAGTGAGTAAAAGAATAAAGAATTTTCAACAGCAAATTCTGTTGATTGGGAATTCTGGGACATTCATTCATAAACCACCAGTTCTTCCTAACTATGGTCCTGCCATTTTGTGGCATCAGGTGTTACCAGAAATCATACAATCACTACCAATAATTTAGTTAACCAAACTTAAGTCTAAAATATGTACGATACACAAATTTGAGGTTTACTTCTATAGATGGGTGAGAAACATATAATTGACCATGGCTTGCAGAACTGAGATCAAACATCCTTTGGGATAAAATCTGTGCAAGGGTAAAATATTACCACAACAACAACATGAACATTATATATTTCAGCCAAACCCTATGAGAAGCATGATTCATACATGATTGCTTCCAATCATTCCAAATTAATAAGCAGCTTGATGGATAAATTAGCTAACAAAGTCTCTTGTGGTGTATTCTATATCGTCATCCTCCTCCTCACCATTTTACTGTTCATGTTTTCATCCTTGCTGGATGCCTTTCCTGCAGCCACCCCTCACCTGTTTCTAAGCAAGGTAATAATTTCCCATGGCAGAATTGTTAGCACACTGGACAGAATGCTTAGTGGCATTTCATCTGCCTTTACATTCTGAGTTCAAATTCCACCAAGGTCAATTTTGCTTTTCATCTTTTGGGGGCTGATAAAATAGGTACCAGTTAAGTACTGGGACCAGTGTAATTGACTTACTTCCTCCCCCAAACTTATTGGCCTTATGCCAAAATTTGAAACCAATATTTTCCCATGGTTGAACATGTTTTCATGGAAACCTGAAAATGAAAGACACTGCTAGTATGACAGTTACACTCACAATTATCACACAATGTCAAGACAAGAAAACACAAACACACACACGCAAACATATATGATAGGCTTTTTTCAGTTTCCGTGAACCAAATGGGTAAGTGGCTTTAGTAAAAGCCACTTACCCAAGGTGCGATGCAGCGAGACCGAACACAAAGCTACCCATACAGTTTCTGTCTACCAGTTTTACTAACAAAGTATTAGTCAGTCTAAAGCTTTGAACCTGAAATCACATGGTTGTGAAGGGATCTTCTAAACTACACAATCCTGCCTATATCTATGGTAAATTCTACTTTTTAACACCCATTTTCTCATGTTAACATGGGTGGGATGGTCTTGGAATATTAGATATATACATAGTTGTTGAGTTGAATTATATTGTACAGCTTATATTCCTTTCTTAGTGGTCACCATGAAAGCTTGAAGTTGGAGAGCAAGCTAGGAGATTGCACTGAGCAGATTTATGCATCTTTGACAAGAATATAATGTAAAGGCAATATAAACAGTAAATGTTATTAAAACAAAATTTAATATATTTTTTTTAATATAAACATTGTAGAAAATGCCGTTTAGCATCTCGAGAAGCTTTCAATAATTGTTTTCGGTAATTCAGAATATCATTTAGATATTCATAATATTTTAACATGTTTTGGTTCTTCAAGTGTTCTGTGGTGAACTCCTTTGTTCGTAACATATACCTGCAACAAAGAAGGTGGGTTTAGAATAGGAAGTATAGTAATAAAGGTGGTGGTGGTGACAGTGGTATTAGTTATGGTGGTGGTGGTGATGGAAATGTGTATACATGAATATGATAATTAAATTATTATCTGAAAAAGAAATATCCTTCTGAAAAATAAAATAACTTCTAATGGCAAATAGCAAATATTAGCTGCATATATAAATATATATATTATCATCATTGAATGTCCCCTTTTCCATGTTTGTATGGGTTAGAAGGAATTTGTTGGGTAAATTTTCTACAGCCAGATACTCTTCTTGTCACAAATCCTCACTTGTTTCCAACCAAGATAATATTTCCCATTGCCAGACAATTTAGGTGTATATATACACACACACACAATATGTATGTGTGTGTATATATCTATGCACAGGAGAGCCTCGGCTAGATTGCTTATGGGCAAGGAACATAGATACAAATTCTTCTGGGTGGGAGGGAAGTAGTGATGAGTTAGGTAGTGTAGGTATACTTTTGGCAGAGAATTGATGGATAAGGCTATCAAGGTAGTCAAGGTGCATTATAAAATTATTAAGCTAAGAATAGTCTTGTATAATTTAAAAGTAACATTTATCTCTGCATATACTCGATATGTTGGATTGGCAGATGATCAAGAAGACCATTTATATGAGTACCTTTTGAAGATTACCTCAGCAATGAAAGACAAAGACCTTATTGGGTTGGTGCATAATTATTGCAGCTTTTTTCAGCAAATTTTATTCAACAAAAACACTAACAATATTTAATGAAAACATCTTTAAATGACGCTCAGCTTTTTTCATAAAAATGTGAATCAAAAATCATATCCAC